>NC_056733.1:689440527-689721175 GCF_019279795.1 Protopterus annectens
ACTATTTGCCTGTGTCAGTGAATAATATCTTTCCCATTAGACAAATTTTCTAGCTGGGTACAGCAGCTTGAATCTCACATGTGCTTCTCAATATTCCCTGATTGCTGGGATACATTTCATCTATTCTGCCTGGTGTACAGTGAATAATCATCTTTCATAAAAATTCTGCTGTCTTCAATTATTAAAACTTTTCCTTTATTCAACAGTTTTGTCAGGGTCAACTCTCTGCTGTTATGATTGCATCTCTACTAATATAGGTTTTGACTGGTTTCTCATGGTCAGGTTTGGAGCGTACACATGACATGATCTTTCAATTAACAAATCCTGCTGTGAAACAGTGCATTTGCTTATATGTGCTTTCATAAGATTAATACAGACTGTTCCTTAGGTTGGATCTGCTTTTGAAGTTATGGGAGGGATTATTTTATCTCCTTTGAGATTTGATCTGCAGACTTCATGGGTCATGGTTCCTCCCCTAGTCACTCCTGCTATTGCTCTTCAACCCACACAAACGCTCAGTAGTCAAGAGTCTAGCCTTAACAGTCAAGTGAGTGGCGCAGGTGCTGTTGCACTTCTCTAAAAAAGCTCTGATAACCTACCATTTAATTGTTTAGGAAAAAGATACCCAAAAGGAAGCATTTGGACTCCCTGTTGGAGTCACTAAGTATGGATTCTAACTGTGATTACACAGAGAGTTCCCCTCAGTCTACTGAGGATAATGCATTTGACAAAATTCTGGAGCTCATGAGTGAAAAGGGTAACTGGCCCATTGACACCCCCCACTCTCTGGATAAGGAATTTGTACTTGAGCCTTAAGGCTCTGTCCCCTCTATGGTCGTGCTTCCCTCAGTGGACCACTTGATCGCTCATGCTGTGCTGAAGTCATGGAAAGAACCTGACATTTGCTAGTCTGTTCCAAACAAGCCAGCAAACATTCTGAGACTACCCAAAAACAGAAAATACTGGATGAGGGGTCCTCCTAGTGGAGTCCATTATTGTCTCAGCCACCACTGAAAAGGATTATTTAGCTTTTCTGCTATGGCTGATTGTGTCAAATCTTAGACCAGGTTTAGGTTTACAGTGTGTACAATTTTGCCTTCATCCATTGCTTTGGTGACCTTGTCAAAGTCCACCACTTTGAGTAATAAGCATTACCTGCCCTTGACAGCTTCAAACTAAGACAGGTCCAGTGTTTGGAGGCTCTTTATGTCCTTTTTGATTGGTTCCATTATAAGTCTTTCCGTAGCTCTGCAGCTGAGGCTGGTTAGACTTGTGGATCTGTAATAGTCTGGGTCTGTGGAAAGTGGTGGTTCTCTTGTTTTTGTTTAAAAAAATCTTTATTGAATTATCACATGACATAGCCAATCACACCTTTATATAAATGAAAACAAACCATATTTTCAATTGCCAGCATTATACATTGCATATAATCTTCTATACAGTCATTGTCCCTAAAACATTACATAGCTCATTCAATTCCTGCCTTCCCTTAAACCTCATTTTAGGAGAATTAGCTCAAATGATAGAGCGCCCGGGTCTATATTACATGATCGAAGTTTCAAAACTTCGAATCTGATGTGGTTGACACCTTGTAATTGAAGTTTTGAAACATCGAAAATGTAGTAAAACACAACAACCTACAAAAACAAACCATTTAAATGCTCTACGCAGGGGGCAAGCCCCCTGCACCCTCCACACCCCTAGCTACTTAAATATACTAACACCGAGATCACACTACAGTACAGAAAAGGGAAATCTTCCCTTTCCACGCTGTACGGGGATCTCCGTTAAAAGATTTAAAGTTTCAAGACTTCGATCATGTGGTGTCGACCATATCAGATTCGAAGTTTTGAAACATATCTTCTGATATAGACCAGAGTGCTCGCTTAGTATGCAAGTAGTATTAGGATCGATGCCTGCATTCTCCATGCTGTTTAGTGTAGAGTGCAATTCAGAACTGTGTAATGGAGTCAGGAAAAAATAGAAAAGGGTGCTCTCGAGCAGAATATAGTCCAAAATGTGGATGAGTATAGTAGCAGGCAGAAAGGTCCCTGTGGCCATTAGTGTAGTAACTTCCTATGATCCTATTCTTCCTCCAAAACATCATTCTGCATGTATTGTTCCTACAGTTCCCTCTTTTTCTATATAATTTGCTCCTACACTTTTCTTAAGATCCACTTCCGGTTCTTTTCTCTCTTTTACTATGGTCGGTACTACTACTGCTGTTGATTTAGACCTTGATTTCCATTTTCTAATTGTTTTTTTGGCAGCCACCAGTGTTAAACTCAGCAAGGCCTTACTATGTCTAGGCAATTCCAATTTTGTATCGGAGCTCAAAAAATAATTTTCTTAGTTGCAACAATTTCCTCAACCAGCATTTTTGACAGAGTAGTCTGCAGGAAATTTTTCAAGTCTTCCAGCTTGTTACAATCCCAAAAGTATGTTCCTAAATACCTCTTTCTTCATCATACCTCCACCATTTGGTGTCTGCCTGAGAAAAATACTTTGGAGTCTGCCTGGGGTATAAACATACCTCTGCAAACACTTCCAGACAAATATCCTAAATCTTCTAAACTTTGTTGCATATTTGGAGGCCTACATATATCCTCCCATTGTTTTTGTGAATTGCTTATCTGGTTTCTTCCCAATCCTTTCTAACCTCCTCTGATTGATTCTTATAGTTATCAGGCAGTATTTTATATGCCCTACTAATTATCTTTTTCTTAACACCAGCTTCCCTTCAAGATTCTACAAAGAACTATACCAGTGCTGGTCTTTTACTTGGGATCCCTCTATTTCTTTCTCTCTGCTGATATTTTGATGTCGATCCTTGATGGGGGAAGGCAATATATAGCCTGCAGTCCAAATGTATTCTTAGCCTCTTCCCATTCTTTTACTTTTCCCCTCTTATTATTTACTCCCAATACCTTGGTTCTGTTGCTAGTTTTCTCCACTAAATTCCAGCCCCCTCTTGCCTATTCACTGTGCCCCTAATTGCAGTCACCTCTATCAGTAGAAGGCCTTTCCTTATGTAGAGGAATGACTGCTGCTGTTCCCTGTTCATTAGGTACTAAACCTGTATAGAGGCTGAGATTAAATAGTGTTGCTAAGGATGTGTCAAACTCGTGCTTCACTGGTATTTAAGCTGCATCCATGTATATTGTCAGGACCCATCAATGCATTATTTTTTGCTTTTGATGGCACTTTTAGGATTGGTCTTCTGTGATAGGTGTATGCGAGCCAATTTATGGTATATCTTGATGGACATAAGGAGGGGGAGAGGAGTGAAGTTTGAGCTAAATTTATCAGCCATTAGATTCGCTGCATCTTCAGCCTCATTGTAGGTAACATCATTCACAGTCATTGCTCCATTGTACTTTTGAGATTACAAATGTATTAAAAAATGCCTTGTGATAGTCTTTGGCTTAGATATTTTAGCCTCAAACTTGTCTTTGTGGATTTTACTAAGCTCCTGAGGTGTGTGCATATTTCAGTGATGAGGGCTATATTATTCTGGGAATTACTTTTTTTTACTTTTGGTCAAAATTATTTTCCTTTTATTGTAAAGTTTGTTGGTACTATGGTTCCACCATGTAAGCTTGTTTCTGGGGTTTGCCCTGAGCTTGTTCATGTAAGGTGCAGCTGCTGCTTTTGCAGTTGTCTATATGCTGGTACAGTGTGATGGTATATTTTTATGTGTATTCAGTGGAGTTAACTGGGTTTAGTGGGGATTTGAAGCTTGCCAGTGTATCACTTAGGAGGAATTGGTAGTTTGTCTTCAAAAAATTTCTAAAGGTATCTCAGGTCGAAGGGATCTCTGGTTTCAATTTTATTTCAAAGGAGACATCTTTATTATCAGAATTAACAAATGATTAAGTTACACAAGGGTACAAGATGCCCCCATATTAGTAAAGACAATTCTAAGAGGTTATTCCCCTGGTACTCTTAATTGTTCCAGAGAGTTTGCACTGACAAATGCTTATGCATTAGTGGTGGTGTAGATTTCCCATTCTATAGCTGGATAGTTTAAATCACCTAGGAAAATGGTATTTGGTTTGATACAGAGTGATTCAGTTCCTGCAGATAGGTAATGCAGCTTGCATGAGTCTTGGAGGGAGTTCTATAGCAAGCTAATGTATATGGTGCTGGAGCTTTTTGATGGATATTTGGACATGAGGGAGCTCTGGTGCATCATGCTGCTTTACTAGCTATTAATGTTAGTCTCTTCTGGATGAAGACTTGACACCTCCACTTTTGCCCGCTCCTGCACAGTAGCTGGTCTAGACATGTGGAAGACATTACAGCCCTGCACAGCCAGCTTGCTCTGCTATTGTAAAATATGCCTCAGTCACTACACAAATTATCAGACTCGCAACAAAATTTTTGTTGTCTATCATGGCTAACTTGAGCAAAACTTTGTCTTGGTCTAGAAGTGCCTGGCATTATGCAGCAGGCCATGTTTGTAGTGGTTCAGGCTTCACAGGTGGCTAGACATAGTATCAAATGTAATTATCATGTATTGGATGCCTCTTCCAGACCAGCAGCTGCTGGAAATTTCATTAGAAGGTATGTTTGACTCCACTCTTAGCACTTAACAGAGAATATCCATGTGAGATTCACCTCTGAATAGGAATTTATTATTTGACCTTGAAACAGCCAGTCTAATTAAAGCCTTGCAAGAACAAGTAAAATTATGGTGGATTGCTGTCAAATTAGCCTTACTTCTGGGAGGTTGGTGTAATGGTTAAGGTGCTTACCTGACAAACATAAGGTGCAGGGTTTGATTCTCCCAATGGATAATTGGCTAGGCTTAAAATGGCTCACAAGGGCAGTTAGCCTAGTACTAATCTTTGAATCTATATTCATTGATTTCAGAGGAACTAAACCACTAAAACTAGCTGCTACTATCGTATGGAATCTAGCCCAACTATCAAGGGCAAGAAAATGCCTAGAAAGAGATTTTAAGGTAAATCAGACGTGAATTCTAAATCTGGGAGCCAAACAAATTAACCTGACTAATTTCTGGCTTCTCTTGTCCCCCTCAGTCTATCCCATCCCATTTCAAAAAAGATTAACCTCATGTCTTTCATACTGGCAGCTCATAACTTCCAACAAACAGATCCTGTCCATTCATCAGGGTCATCCCTCCTCTCCCTCCCAGTCAGGTAAGCCCTCGTACCTCTTCTACAGGCAGTGCTTAAACAAGGTACAGTAGAACCTGTCCCAAGACAGTATGCAAGAAGGCATTATTCAAGACTTTTCTTAGTACCAAGGAAAGGGGAATGGAGACCTCCTCTGGACTTGTCCTTAAACTTTCTCAAGGTTCTCACATTCAAAATGCTGTTACTCCAGGCTTTTTTGCATGTCATCTTTCCTCACACCTTCCTAGTGTCATTGGATTTGAAGGAAGCTTATCTCCTTATTCTCAGTCATCCTTCCTTCAGGACGTTTGAGATTTTCTGCTTGTTCATTACACTTCCAGTTCATTATTTTACCCATTGGACTGTCAGCAGCCCCTAGGGTATTTGCAAAGTGCCTGGCCCCAGACATTGTCTTTTGCAGAACTCTGGGAATTTAGATAGTCCCTTACTTAAATGACCTGTTAATGCAGGCGTCATTTCAGCAGATCCTTCTCCAGCAACTCAGCTTTACTGTCTCCCTCCTCCACAGTCTGGGATACAGAAACTTGAAAAAGTCCACCCTGATCCCTACCCAAAATGTGGTCATTCTGGTCTGTAGATTTCACACAACTTATGCAGGCCTTCCTGCCTCTAGATAAGGTGCAGAGCCTCTGCATGTACTTCCTTTCCCTTCTGCCCCTTCAAACTTGCGCTGCAAGGGAAAACTTCAGTTCCCTGGGATTCATGTCAGCCACGATGCCCTTCACTGGGCTACAAATGAGAGAAATTTAATGGTATGTGAAATCTCTCTGGTCCCAGCACTCTCATCCACTGGGCAACCAGATCCCACCTCTTCCCTTTATAAAATCATTTCAGTGGTGGATATCACAGGTAACTGTCAACCCAGACCTTCCATTCAGGTTGCGTACATCTCTTCAGGAACTGCTCACATATGCTTCAGATGTAGCCGGGGATGTCCTTCAAGAATGCAACTGCAGTCATAACATATGGGTTGTCCTGCCTCAGGCAGCCCTCGGTCGGCCGAATTCCAAAGTCTGGGTCCGGCGTCGGCTGGTGTCGCCTTCTCTCCGACGTCACAATGGCTGGAGTATAAAGGCATTGGCCGACGCCATTTTCTTCAGTCTTTCTTGCCGCGCGGTGCCCAAAGCAGAAGCAGTTCGCAAGTGCCGGTCGGTCAGCTCCTGTTTTTTCAGTACCGAAGTCCATCTAAAAGCTAAGTACCCCGTTGGGGAACATTTTTTCTTGCCTCAGCCGATGTCAGAACAAATTGAAAAAGTTAATAATTGTTTGCCTTGTGGTAAACAAATACCTCTTAAGGACTTCCATTCCTACTGCCTTCCTTGCCTGGGCCCAGACCACGACGTCTCGGCCTGTGCTGCCTGTGCTTGCTTTAATAAGCGCACTCTCAGGCGCCGGGCAGAATTCACTGAAGACTTTTTCGGTGAATCTTTCGCGTATATCATGCCGTCGGATCAACCGACAACTCAATCTGCCAAAAAACGAAAAGACCGGGACCGACATCCTCGGCCCGCGTCCACCACCGATGCATCTCCTAAACCCTCCGCTAGTGCTTTGGTCCCTTCGGAAGCGGTAATTCAACCGCTCCAGACCGACGACACAGCGTTAACACGACCTTCGGTTTCGGAGATCTCTCCGGTGCCGGTTGTTGATTTTCCTCCGGAAACCGAAGTTCTGGATCTACCAGACACCATTTCTGTAGACAGGGTTACTCCTGCACGTGGGGCTGCTAGGCCTCCTGTATCCATGTCCATAAAGGCCTTTGCACGTGCTAAGGCCGCCAGCCAGGCCAAGGCCCATCCTAAACCTACTGCTCAGGCCCCTTCTTCTGATAAACAGATCATGTCTCTTGCTGCAGATCTTATTTCTCTTATCAGGGGGTCTCAGGCTCATCCAGACAGAGGTTCTCAGCCACCTACAGAGAAAAGGCCCAGAACTGAGCAGGCTGACAACCTTTCTTCAGATGAAGCCTCTGGGGATCCTGAGCATTCTGATACCCAAGAAGAATCCTTCCAGGCCTACGAGGACTCTGATGCTGAGGAATCAATTCCCTCTGCCTCCCCTCCAGAGGATTTCTCGTTTGGTGAAGTCCTGCACTCTATGAGGGAACATTTTAAATGGCAGGGTCAGGAATTCTCTGATTCCAGGAAAAGGCTGCGTACCTTCCTCAAGCTTCCCCAGCACAGACCTTTAGCTATTCCTCCAGTTATGGATGTTTGGGATGATGTTTTCTCTGACTCCAGTGCTAACCCTGATTCTCTCCCCCCTGCTCCTGTCAAGCCAGACAGATATTATAGGGTCCCTGACACTCACAAGCATCTCTTTAAGGCCCACTCTGTGGATCTAGAAACTATTTCACAGGGCCCCAAGGGAGTGGCTACTTCCTCTGCCAAAAATCCACTGCCAGCGGACAGGGAAGCTAGGTCCCTGGAGATGGGGTAAAAGTTTATACCTCTACCACCCTAGCCATGAGGTCACTTAACTGCCTTTTCACATGTTTCAGTACCAGGATTTTTACTGGATGATTTACAGAAAAAGTTAGCCTGTCCTGAGCCTATTGATAGAAAGGCATTGCAGGAACATATACATAACACTCAGCAGGTTAACAACCATTTTCTTCAGTGTGGTTATGATGCATTGTAAGCTTCATGTAGGGCAGCTATGACTGGGGCTGTGATACGTAGACATGCTTGGTTAAAAGATCAGTCTTTGCCTGACCATGTTAAAGTAAAGTTACTTGATGCATCTCTGGAAAAACAGAAGCTTTTTGGTGCTAATGCACAAGATGTGTTGAAATCCATTGAGGAAAAAGCAGTCAGTACAGACAGTCAAGGATTTCCTTCAGGTTCAGCCACCCAGATTCAGCAGAAACTGGCCTTCAAAGAATTGGTCCTTCCCAGGCTCTGACAAGTTTCAAAGGGGAAAAAGCAGGCGTGCCCGAGGTAGAGGGCAATACCGAGGATCCTACAGGGGCCGCCAATGGCAACCTACAAATCCAAGAAGTGGCGCAGACAGCCCAGCTGCACCACAAGGACAATCACAATGACTTGACTTTCATACCGCCTACAAAGGCTCAAAGAGAAGCTCCTTTGGGCGGAAAATTATCCTTATTCTCAAAAAACTGGCATATCTTAACCAAGGACAACTGGATTCTGGATTTAATAGACAAGGGTTACAGATTCCACTTCCATACTTTACCAGTAAGACAAGGCATGCCAAACCTGCCACATCATCAAAGGGCAGAGGCACTCACTCAAGTTTCAAAGCTGTTAAGTATAAAAGCAATAGAAAGGGTTCCTCCTCAGGAACAAGGCCAGGGATTTTATTCAAGACTGTTCCTTGTTCCAAGAAAAGAAAACAAATGGAGACCTATACTGGACTTGTCAACTCTAAATACTTTTCTTATTGTGCCAAAGTTCAAAATGCTGACACTGCAGCAACTCCTTCCCATGCTGGGCAAGGGGTCTTGGCTGGTCACTCTGGACCTCAAGGAGGCATACCTGCATGTCCCAATCAGACAAAGCTGCAGAAGATACCTCAGATTTCTTGCTGGAACAGAGCATTATCAATTCTCAGCATTGCCGTTTGGCTTATCTACTGCGCCCAGAGTGTTCACGAAATGCCTAACATCAGTAGTGGCACACTGCAGACTCCAGGGGATTCAAATATACCCCTACCTGGACGGCTGCCTCATACAAGCAGACAACAAACAAACCTTAAAAGCAAACTTGGACTATGTCATTCAACTACTGCAGGCCTTGGGATACACAGTCAACATTCAGAAGTCAAGACTACTGCCATCCCAACAGATTATTTTCCTAGGAGCCAAACTGGACACAGAAGCTCAAATGGCCTACCTCACAGAGGAAAAACAACAACAGTTACCAGAGAACTTCAAAGGCCTAGCAAAACTCTCCCAGCTGACTGCAAGGAAAATCCTGCAAGCCCTGGGGTTCATGGCATCTTGCATTCTTCTGATACCTTTGGCAAGACTTCATATGAGAAAGCTGCAATGGTATTTAAAAAGCTTATGGTCCCAGCACAGCCAAAGCCTAGAGGACGTAATCCCACTTATTCCATGTCTGCAAAAGGAATTTTTGTGGTGGGCTCAAGCAAGTCAGTTAAACAAAGGCATGTCTTTCAACAGACCTCAAGCAGGTCAAATGATTACAACAGATGCCTCAGATCATGGATGGGGGGCGCACATGGAGGGCAGATGCATTCAAGGTCTATGGACACCAAAGGAAAGACATCTGCACATAAACCAAAAAGAGATGTTGGCAGTGATACATGCAATAGAGTCTTTCGAAACATCACTACAACAAGGACATTTGCTAATAAGGACAGACAACACCACTGTCATGTGGTATATAAACAAACAGGGAGGCACTCATTCTTATCCCCTCTGCAGACTAACAATGCTTCTCTGGGAAAAATCCCTGAGTCTGAAGATACATTTGCAATCCCAGTTTGTGCCAGGCAAGGACAATGTACTGGCGGACAACCTGAGCAGAAATTTCTTGGATCCACACGAATGGATGCTGCATCCTCACATTTTCTCACAACTAACAAAGACATGGGGAAGACCGGACGTAGATCTCTTTGCTTCCCACTTAAATCATCACCTGGAAAAGTTCTGCACAAGGACCCACCATCCTCTAGCCTGGAAAACGGATGACTCTCCTTCAGCTGGAATTCCCTAAAAATTTATGCATTCCCTCCTCTACCTCTGCTGACCAAGGTGATGCTGAAGATCAAAGCAGAAAAACCAACAGGCATTTTGATAGCTCCAGACTGGCCAAAGCAACACTGGTACCCACTGCTGTTGAGCATAACTCGGACCAGACCGTGGCCTCTGACCCTATGGCCCTTGCTTCTGACACAACACAATTACAGGACTGTCCATCAAAACCTGAAAACATTGCATCTGACAGCCTGGAGGTTACCATAACTCCCCCAGCTAACTCTCTTTCCAAAACAGTTCAAGAGATCTTACTGGAAGCACGCAGACCTTCCACCAGAAAAACCTATTCAGCCAAGTGGAAGAGATTCAGCATCTGGAATGCCAACAGGGGTCAGGACACAACATTACTGAGTATACCTCAGATATTTGAATACTTGGCAGAAATGTTTCATACTGGACTCTCATACTCTTCTATAAAGATTCACGCCTCAGCAATCTCAGCAAAGTACAATTGTGACCCACCACTGTTTTCACATCCTTTGCTAAGACAGTTCCTAAGAGGGATAAAGAATATCAAACCTCCTAGAAAACAGCCAGTACCTGCATGGGACCTCAATTTCATTTTGGAAAAATTAACTCTTCCTCCTTTTGAGCCAGCAGCAACTTCAGAAATGCAATTTCTATCATGGAAAATGGTCTTTCTATTGGCAGTCACATCTGCAAGAAGAGTCTCGGAGATACAGGCACTCATGGCAGTGCCTCCCTTCCTCATTTTTCATCAAGACAGAGTTTCTCTAAGAACCAATCCTACATTCATGCCAAAACTTATTTCCAGGGTGTCTCTAAATCAAGCTGTTCACCTGCCTACTTTCTTCCCCAATCCTCAAAATAGGGGGGAAAAACTGCTGCATACTTTGGACATACACAGGCAACTACGCTACTATTTGGACAGAACTAAGGCCACCAGAAAGTCTGACCAACTGTTTGTGGCCTATGCTGCTGGAGTACAAGGAAAAGCAATCTCCAAACAAACAATTTCAAAATGGATTGGACACTGCATCAGATTCTGCTACTCTTTCCATGGAAAAGGTGTGCCAGCCAATATTAGGCCACATTCCACCAGAGCTATAGCCACATCCACAGCTTTCCTAAGAGGAGTGGCAACAAAGGACATTTTAGAGGCTGCTACATGGAGCTCCATGCATACATTTACCAAGCACTACAACCTGCCCTTATACTCCAGATCCCGAGCAGGCTTTGCTTCGGCAGTCCTGCAGGGCATTTTAGCTACACCATCCCTCTCTTAGTTCCATCCACCCCCAGCTTGGCTATGGTATTCAACCCATATGTTATGACTGCAGTTGCATTCTTGAAGGACATAGTACAGTTTTGTACCTACCATAAATGTAGATGTGCGATAGATATGCAACTGCAGTCAGATTTTCCCACCCTCCTACCCCTCTGCAACCTTCTTTATGGGTCCCTACCCCTATTCCTATTAGCTGGGGGTATCTCCTATGGTGCATCTGTTTATTACTGTTGTGCATGTCTGGAATTTTTTATCCATTCACCAAATTTAGCCTTCCTAGGAGGGCACCTGGCATCTGGGGCAAGAAACACTCAAGAAGATGGCGTCGGCCGATGCCTTTATACTCCAGCCGTTGTGACGTCGGAGAGAAGGCGACACCAGCCGACGCCAGACCCAGACTTTGGAATTCGGCCGACCGAGGGCTGCCTGAGGCAAGACAACCCATATGTTATGACTGCAGTTGCATATCTATCGGACATCTACATTTATGGTCGGTACAAAACTGTACTGTTCCCTGAGAGTTCCATGCCACTAAACCAGAGGACAGAACATGTCAGTCAGAACAAGACAATGGCTGTGATTCAGGCCTTGCAGACTTTCTCATTCCTGGTCTCCAGGTTCCCTTAGTTTTCACAGACAACAAAACGGTTGTGTGGTGCATAAAACTTTGTTCCCCCACCTTATTTATCAGCTATGAGGACTGATACTTTAGCATGGTAACAGGCTATAAAAGCAAACTTTTCCCTACAAGCAGTTTTCATTCCTTCTGATGAGAATGTGTGGGCATACTTGCTAAGCAGATTGGGGGAACGACCCTCACAAATGGATGCTGAACAGAGAGGTGGTCTTAGACATGGTCCACAAATGGGGTATGTCTCAGATAGACATATTTGCCTCCATCCAAAGCAAACTACAGCTGTTTTACTCCGGGACTTCTTGTCCTCAGGCATGAAAGATGGAAGCCATGTCCTTCCCTTGGATCAGGAGAGTTCTTTATTCCTTCCTGTACCTCCATTCCCTGAGGTCTTAAGTATACAGAGGGACAATCTAAAAATCTTGCTAGTGACTTACTTTTGACCCAGGTAGCATTGGTTCAACCTTTTCTACCATTATCACAAGTTACTCCACAGAGTGGACTTGCTCACACAGCACAAGGGCTCACTATTTCACCCCAGTGTATTATCTCTCAGCTTGATACTTTAAGTAAGGTTCTAAGTAAGTAAATTTTAAATGTTTTTACTTAAACATAGGATGTAATGTCCTATCTCGCCTTCATTCTGTACTGGCTGAGTTTGGAATCGATCCTCTGTTCTGACTGGGCCTATACAAAAGCTTGAGGCTGTAACCCTATCCCATCTTGATTAGGGAAAGCTCCCTAGATCTTGTTTGCTGCTAAACAAGATCGGTTGCTTCCATTCTGGCTCTGGCTAAGTGGAAATTTTCTTTTATTGTTTTTGAAAAATTGTACTCTATAAATATAAAGTTTTATAGTGTTTAGTACATTAGTTTAGTTAGTGTGTTCACTCTGTTGGTTGTTGTTGCTATTGGCCGTCATTTCTTCCTCTAGGCCTTTTTCCTCTTCCCTGTCTCGGCTAGATTTAGAAATAAATATCCAAGCTTGTTTACATTAGAGAGCTTGGTAAATTAAAACCTTTTGTTAACTCTATTCCCCTTTGGTAAACTCATTTAAGTTAGAGGGCTACCGTTGACCCATTTTAACTTAGATGGTCCTTTTTCCATTTCTTGTATTTTCTCTTCATAAGGCAGATTAGTTTAAGAGAACTGCTTTCCTTTTTTCTAGTTAGTTTGGATTGCTGTGGTGTTTGTTGTTTACAAAAAAAAAAAAAAAAATTACTAGTAGTATATTTTTATTAGTTGTTATTGCTGTTGATATTCTAGACATAATATCCAAGGATCCTAAAGAATCCAAAACCTCTGGGTTTAAGAAATGACAAATGTAACCAGAAAATGTTGTTGACTGATAGCCATACAATTTGTGTGTACTGTTTTGGTGCAGTCCATCTTCAGGAATCATGTGCTATTTGCCATGCATTCAGTCAGAGTATTGCTTGAAAGGAAAAACAAGCTAATTTTGAGAGGCTTACTAAAGACCCCCTTCACAGAGGCAGTTGAAGAATGTCAGAGTATGTAAAAATCTCCAAAATCCTCGTCTTCCAGATCAGAGAAGTCGGGGGGGGGGGAATAGTCTGCCACTACTGCTCATTCAGAGCAGACAAAGAAACTGGCTGAAGTGTCATCCTCAGTCCCAAGGTTGTTGGGCCCGAAAAGCCTTCCTCTCTGCTCCTGCTGTGGTTTCGGGGCCAATGGAGTTTCGCATTCTGAGCCGGTCTCCAGAACTGGAGCCAGTTTCTCTAACTCTCAGATCTCCATTGCTTAAACCTGTTAGATCTCACACTCCCTTCTCTCCATCCTACAGGAGCCTCTGTGATGACAATGTGGATCGTGTGGTGTTGAAACTTTTAAGGACACTGGTGCTGGCCAAACTATGGTCAACTCCAACCCAGAGGGATTCGGAGCCGACAAAGACCACCCCCCACCCTCATCAGTTCCTCCCCCGATCTGATCTGGGACCTTTGAGCCTGTGTCTGAAACTGATTGTAGTGGAATAGTCTGAACAGAGACCTACACCAGGATCTTTGGACCCAACTCCTGCTCCCACTTCTTCGGTTCTGTCTGAACTCAAAGGGTCTAGGAGCCGATGCTCTCCATTCGGGTCCGGGGAGGAGAGTCGGGTTGGACAGTTGTCTGATCCAAACTTGTTTCTTGGGGCTTCGGTGCAGGGGAGCTCAGCTGCTACATCTGCCTCGGAGCCCAACCCTCTCTGTTCTGGGGATGCCTTCTGGTTCGTCAGAGCTGGGGGCCTCCTCGGACCATGGGAGGGGGTGCCTTCGAGGTGATGAGAGTGCTGTCACCACAGAATGCTCTACTTTCAGGTACAGACAGTCTTCCCCATAGGGTGCCAGTGTTTGTCTCGTTACCATCGCATCCACACAGATGTGGAGACCCAAAGCCTCGGGATTCCCCATTGGGTGAAACCCTCTCTTCCGAAACTTCTCCGGAATACCCTTCCTAAGAGGTCATTTGAAAGAAATTATGCAAAAGGAAGCATTTAGACTCCCCAGAGGAGTCCATTACTTCAGATACAGACCTTGATGAGTCGGAAGGGTCCCCATGGTCACCCTCTGAGGATGTCTCCTTTGCAGATATCCTAGAAATACTTGAGCAGAGAGGTGGCTGGAAGCCATCAACCCTTCTGAGGAGGAGTCTGTATACCTGAAGGCTTTCAGGTCTCACCCTTCCACCACTTGGGTGTCTTCTCCCTTCGAGCTCATGAATGTAGTTAGTTGAAAGGCGTGGGAGTCTCCAGACTCAGTTGAACCTGTTCCTCGGAGGCCAGACAATTTTATTACTGCACCTTCCGGCAAGGAGTTTCTTACTAAGGGGGTCCCAGTAGATGCTATGGTGGTGGCAGCAGCCACCAAGCAGGAACTTTCCGAAACATCCTCATCTGTCCATTCACCGAGCAGAGAGTCTCGTACGATGGACAGATATGGAAAGCATACATTTTCTTCAGCTATGTTTGCTCTCAGATTGCTGAATTACCTGACTCATTTTACTAGACTTCAGAGAGATCTCTTGAAAGAGCTAGGAGATGCCCTCCAAGGTTTTGTAGCTGCAGGGGTTTCTTACAAGGTTTCTTCTCCGCTCTCCACCTTAAAGTCATTGGGCAACTCTTCCATGAGACTCATTTCTTATGCAGCAGATGGAGCGAGTAGGGCAGCGGGTACAGGAATTTCCCTAAGGAGACATTCCTGGATGCGCTTGTGCGATTTTGTGGAACCCTTTACGTCTTCCATTGTTAATGCCTCTTTTGATGGCTCATCCTTGTTCGGGCCAAAAGTCAAGACACATTAACCAGGTGTGAACAGGAAGGAAAGACTCTGTGCCATTGGAGTCCGTTTCTCCCTACCTACCAGACCTTACCCCAAAGATCAGCAGAGGGGAAAAATGTTGTTTTGAAAACCCCAGAGAGCTTTCCAGGACACACATGGTAATTCTTCCCCCAGGGCAGAGGGGGAAGTACCAATAGAGAATGCCGACCATGCAGCAGAGGGGGGTCCGCAAAACCAGGGCAACAGGGAATCCTTCCTTGGTAAGCCGTTTCAGCGCTCCTGAAAGGAGGCCCATCTGTCCATGCCTGAAGGCAGTCTGAGGTCACTTATCTTTGTACCCAAAGGCCTGGCTAGAAATTACAAAAGACAAGTGGGTACAAATGATCATATCCAGAGGCTACTCCATACCCTTTTCCATCCCCGCCCGAAACGCAAAAACCATCCCAGATGTTCCACCCAGTTAGAGGGATCAGGCAACTCTAGAAATACAAAAGTTGCTTGACAAAGGATTCCTCTAAGTAGCCACTGCAGACCAAATTTGATCCGGAACTTACTCAAAGTTCTTTTTAGTTAAAAAAAAAAAAAAAAAAAAAAAAAAACTGGACTGGAGACCTATCTTGGATCTCGGCAAATTAAACCACTCTGTTAATAAAAAAAATCAAAGTTCCAGATGGTAACATTGCAGTTGATACTTCCCTTTCTGGGACAAGACAATTGGATGTGCTCAATAGACCTCCAGGATGCATACTACCACATCAAAGTGGACAGGTGATCCAGGAGTTATTTGCGCTTTTGGCTGGGAGCCAGTCACTACCAGTTTCAAGCTCTGCCCTTTGGTTTCACTACAGCCCGCAGAGTGTTCACCAAGTGCATGGCAGTAGTCATGGCTCACTTGAGGCACCTACGATTCCAAGCTTTTCCATACCTAGACAATTGGCTCCTAACTGCCACCACCAAGCATCTACTAACAAAAGAGACACCACCATACAGCTTTGCTCTCAACTAGGGATCACAATAAATTACAAAAAATCTGCCTTGTTGCCATCTCATCGTATCATTTTTTATAGGAGCAGCTGTAGATACAAAACAAATGTTGGCCAAGTGTCCCCCCGAAAGAGTTCAAGTTCTACAACATCAAGTCAGAAATCTACTATCCAAGAAAAAAGTACAAGCAAAAACTGTCTTGAAAGTCTTTGGTGCCATGGCAGCAGCAATAAACCTGATACCATTGGCGTGCCTGCACATGAGAATTTTGGAGTGGCTGCTGTTCACTTGGTGGTCCATGCAGGAGCTACCCATGTCCCACCAAATTATAATAACAGAATCCTGCAAGAAAGACCTTCGTTGGTGGCTTTGTTCCACTCATGTGACTCTAGGTCGACCTTTTGTTCTTCCCCAACCATTCGCCACAGTGACCACGGACGCTTCCCAGATAGGATGGGGGGGGCCATTATCTGGGAAGGACAGTCCAAGGTATTGGAGGTATCACGAGTCCCACTTGCACATCAGTGTCCTAGAGATGTAAGCGGTGCTTCTAACATTGCAAGCATTCCAAGACTCTCTCCCACTAGGAACTATTGCAGTACAGACAGACATGTCAGTTGTGTGGTACATAAATAAGGAGGAACCAAGTCTTACCCTCTGTCGAGAGGCCCTACGAGTATGATAGCATGCAGTCTCTTCCCAATATTTTCTGACAGCAATGCACATCCTGGGAAATTCCAGTGTGATGGCAGACAAACACAGCAGAGCGATTCTGATGCATCACGAGTTGTCCCTAAAACAGGAAGTAGCGGAAGAGATTTTCCACAAGTGGGGCCAGCCTTGCTGCGATCTTTTTGCCACATCCATGAATGCCAAATGCAGCAACTACTTTGCCCTGATTCCCCCATCTGGGGGAGTCACCAAGGGATGCACTTGTACATGATTGGCCCCCTGATCTCCTCTACACTCCCCCCCCCTTCCATTGATTCCCACAGTACTTCAGAAAGTCAGCTCATTGGGAAGGAGTTTAATACTAGTCTCCCCGTACTTGCCTCATCAAATATGGTTCCACCTTTCTTTGGCCTCATCTTCAGGAGGAATCGTAGATTCTGGGCCCAGTTGCAGACCTCCTGACTCGTATGTCAGTGATGCTCCACCCATTAGTTCAAACCCTCAAGTTGACAGCTTGGCAGCTCCAGTTCCACACATAGCCAGGCTCCCTGACATTTCCCCTTCAGTGAAACATCTTGATCTCGTCTCATAAGGCTTCAGCCAGGAAATTATACATGAGCAAATGGAAGAGCTTTTCCATTTTGGGCCTTGAATAGTCAGATTGACTCTTTCTCTGCCCCTGTATCCTCTATAGTAGAATCATTGTCAAAGCGTTTTAATGAAGGCACAGCTGCAACTACTGTTTGTGTTCAGCTAGCAGCTATATCAAACTTCCATATAAGTGATTTGGGGGCAGAGTGTAATGTTCTATAGACTTTGCAAAGCTTTCCTGAGGGGTACTATTTTACTCAACCCACCCATCAAAGATCCTCCAGTGCCGTGGGACCTAAACTGTCTTATCCCATTTGATTCTTCCCCCCCCCTTTGAACCTGCATCATCCTGTGATCTAAAGATGTCCTTCAAGGATGCATCTGCAGTCCTTACATATGGGTTGTCCTGCCTCAGGCAGCCCTTCGGTCGGCCGGATTCCAAAGTCTGGGTCCGGCGTCGGCTGATGTCGCCCTTTTCCCCGATATCAGAGCGCCTGGGGTATAAAAGCGTCAGCCGACGCCATCTTCCTCAGTCTTTCTTGCCGCGCGGTGCCCGAAGCAGAAGCAGTTCGCAAGTGCCGGTCGGCCAGCTCCTGTGATTTCAGCTACCGAAGTCTTCAGAAAAGCTAAGTACCCCGTTGGGGACTCTTTCTTGCCTCAGCCGATGTCAGATCAAACGGTTAAAGTTAATAATTGTTTAAATTGTGGGAAACAAATACCTCATAAGGATTTCCACTCTTACTGCTTACCTTACCTAGGCCCAGACCACGACGTCTCGGCCTGTACAGCCTGTGCTTCCTTCAATAAATGCACTCTTAGGCGTCGGGCAGAGTTTGCAGAGGAATATTTTATGCAAATTTACTGTTATAAAATGCCGTCGGAGCTTCCGACAGCTCATTTCCCCAAAAAACGTAAGAAGGACTGACACACGCGGTCCGCGGTTTTGGCCGACTCCACGCCCAGGCCTACCGCTAGTGTCTCGGTCTCTGCTGAAATGTCAGTTGTGTGGTACATAAACAAGGTTCCGACCGACGACACCGCACAGCCGGTACCTTTGGTACCGGAGGCCTCCACTGGGTCGGTCTTAGAATTACCGTCTGAAACCGGTGCTCCGGGGATATCCGACACCATTTCGGTGGATAAAATTACTCCAGCACGTGGGGCAGCCAGGCCTCCTGTATCCATGTCCATTAAGGCCTTTTCTCGTGCTAAAGCTGCTAAACAGCCAAAATCTCTCCCTCCCAAGGCTATTCCTCTGGGATCCTCTACAGGTTCACAAATTTTGAGCTTAGCTGAGGACCTTATCTCCTTAATCAGGGGCTCTCAGCCACACCCAGACAGGGGCTCTCAACCACCTCCAGGCAAAAGGCCCAGGGTTGAGCAGACAGATCCCCAGTCCTCTGATGAGGCCTCAGATGACTCTGCCCTTTCAGATTACCAGGAGGAGGCCTTTCCGGCCTACGAGGATTCTGATGCAGAGGAATCTATTCCCTCGGCCTCCCCCCCTGAAGAGTTGTCCTTTGGGGAGACCCTTCACTCCATGAGAGAGCATTTCAAATGGCAAGGCCAGGAATTCTCTGATTCCAGGAAGAGGTTAAGGACTTTTTTGCATTTACCTCAGCATAGACCTTTGGCTATTCCTCCTGTTTTAAATGTTATAGAAGATGTGTACTCAGAGTCTAGTATTTCCCCAGACTCCCTTCCTCCGGCTCCTGTCAAACCCGACAGGTACTACAGGGTTCCGGACACACATCTATACCTTTACAAGGGCCACTCGGCTGACCCAGAAACTATTTCCCAGGGGCCTAAAGGAGTTGCAACCACCACTACTAAGAACCCACTTCCTTCTGAAAGGGAATCCAGGGCTTTAGAGAGATGGGGTAAAAAAGTGTACACTTCTTCCACTCTTTCTATGAGAGCATTGAATTGTCAATTCCATATGATACAGTATCAAGAATATCTGTTAGATGAATTGCATAAAAAACTAACCTCACCTGAACCCCTAGATCGCAAGGCGCTTCAGGATCTGGTGCATAACTCCCAGCAGGTTAGCAACCATTTCTTACAGTGTGGTTATGATGCATTGGAAGCTTCATGTAGGTCAGCAATGACAGGTGCAGTCATACGTAGGCATGCTTGGCTGAAGGAACAAACACTGCCAGATCATGTTAAAGCAAAGCTTCTGGATGCACCACTGGAAAAACAAAAGTTGTTTGGTTCCACGGCTCAAGAGGTCTTAAAGAAATTTGAGGAAAAGGCTAAATCAGTACAGACAGTCAAAGATTTTCTCCAGGTCCAACCACCAAGATTCAGCAGAAATTGGCCTTCTAAGAATTTGTCCTTTCCAGACACAGATAGATTTCAAAGAGGCATAAACAGGCGTGCCAGAGGTAGAGGGCAAGCTAGAGGCTCCTACAGAGGACGTCAATGGCAGCCTCCTAACCAGAGAGGTAGTGCAGGACCTACAACTGCTGCACAAGGACAAACTCAATGACTTGACCTTGACCCCGCCAACCAGGGCTCAATTGGAAGCACCTTTGGGCGGAAAGCTATCTTTATTCTCAGAAAATTGGCACAGTATTACAAGGGACAAATGGATACTGCAAATAATAGACAAAGGATACAGATTCCATTTTCATACATTACCAAAAAGACAAGGCATGCCAAACCTGCCACCGAATCAAAGGACAGAGGCTTTCAAACAAATTTCCAACCTACTGCAAATGAAAGCAATAGAAAAGGTTCCTCTCACAGAACAAGGCCAAGGATTTTATTCTAGACTATTCCTTGTCCCAAGAAAAGAAAAGCAATGGAGGCCTATTCTGGACTTGTCCGCACTGAATACTTCTCATTGTGCCAAAATTCAAAATGCTGACCTTACAGCAACTCCTTCCCATGCTGGGCAAGGGGTCCTGGCTGGTAACTCTAGACCTCAAGGAGGCATACCTGCATGTCCCTATCAGACAAAGTTGCAGAAGACACCTCAGATTTCTTGCAGGTTCAGAGCATTATCAATTCTCAGCATTGCCCTTTGGCTTATCTACTGCACCCAGAGTATTCACGAAATGCCTGGCATCAGTAATTGCACATGGGATTCAAATATACCCATACCTGGACGACTGCCTTATACAAGCGGACAGCCAACAAACATTGGTAAAACACTTGAATTATGCCATCCACCTACTTCAGACCTTGGGATACACAGTCAACATTCAGAAATCAAGACTTGTTCCATCCCAAAGAATAATTTTTCTGGGTGCAAAACTAGATACAACCACCCAAATGGCTTTTCTCACAGAAGAAAAACAAGAGCAACTACCGGATTATTTCAGAAATCTGACAAAACAAACCCAGCTGACTGCAAGGAAAATCCTGCAGGCCCTGGGTTTCATGGCATCTTGCATTCTTCTGATTCCACAAGCAAGGCTGCATATGAGGAAACTACAATGGTACCTAAGGAGTCTATGGTCTCAACACAGTCACAGCCTAGAAGCTTTGATCCCCCTCATTCCATGCCTTCAAAAGGAATTTCTGTGGTGGGCTCAAGCAAGCCAGTCAAACATGGGTCTGCCTTTCAGCAAACCAAATATCAGCCAAACCATTACAACGGACGCCTCAGACCATGGATGGGGAGCGCACATGGAGGGCAGATGCATTCAAGGACAATGGACACAAAAAAAATTGCGCCTGCACATAAACCAAAAGGAAATGCTGGCAGTGATGCATTCAATTGAGGCCTTCGAACACTTCCTGCATCAAGGCCACCTGCTAATACAGACAGACAATACCACAGTTATGTGGTACATAAACAAGCAAGGAGGTACCCATTCTTACCCTCTTTGCAGGCTGGCAATGAATCTTTGGGAACTTTCCCTAAAACTCAATATAGAGCTGCAATCCCAGTTTGTACCAGGAAAAGACAATGTACTGGCGGACAGCCTAAGCAGAAACATCATGGATCCACACGAATGGATGTTGCACCCAGACACCTTTCTTCAGATAACACAATCATGGGGAAGGCCGGACATAGATCTTTTTGCCTCCCACCACAACCATCAACTGAAGAAATTCTGCACAAGGACATACCATCCACAAGCATGGAAAGTGGACACTCTCTCTTTCAGCTGGAATGCTCTAACAGTATATGCATTTCCACGTCTTCCGTTAATGACCAAGGTCTTACTGAAGATCAGGACAGAACAACCAAAAGTGACTCTGATGGCTCCGGACTGGCCAAGACAACACTGGTACCCACTGTTAAGGAGCATGTCACGCACGAAACCGTGGCCTCTACCACAATGGCCACTTCTTCTGACACAGCACAGTTACAAAACTCTGCACTCCAGCCTAAAAACCTTTCAGCTGACAGCCTGGAAAATGCCTTGACTCCTTGCCAGGATAAACTATCCAAGAGAGTAAAGGATATCATCATGGAAGCTCGGCGGCCTTCCACAAGAAAGGCATATTTAGCAAAATGGAAAAGATTTCGTGCTTGGAACTCCACAAAGGGCCAAGATCCGACAGTGATGAGCATTCCACATATCCTGGAATACTTGGCAGAAATGCTCCATAATGGCCTTTCTTACTCTTCCATAAAAATTCATGCTTCAGCAATTTCAGCAGAGTACAACACTGATCCACCTGTATTTTCTCATCCTCTGATAAGGCAGTTTCTAAGAGGGATAAAAAATATCAACCCTCCAAGGAAACCACCAATGCCTACATGGGACCTTAACTTCATGTTGGAAAAATTAACTCTACCTCCCTTTGAACCAGCAGCATCTTCAGAACTACAGTTCCTGTCTTGGAAGACTGCCTTCCTTCTGGCCCTAACCTCAGCAAGAAGAGTATCTGAGTTACAGGCCCTCATGGCAGTACAACCATTTCGTACTTTTCATCAGGACAGAGTCTCATTGAGAACCAATCCTTCATTCATGCCAAAGGTGGTATCCAGGGTCTCACTGAACCAAGCTATTCACCTGCCGCCTACCTTCTTTCCAAATCCACAAAATAAAGGAGAGAAACTTCTGCATACCCTGGGCATTCACATTCAGTTGCGCTACTACTTAGACAGAACTAAGACTTACAGAAAAACTGACCAGCTCTTTGTAGCATATGCTGCTGGTGTACAAGGAAAAGCAATTTCCAAACAGACAATTTCAAAATGGATAGGGAATTGCATTCGATTCTGTTACTCTTTTCATGGCAAAACTGTGCCAGCTAACATTAGACCTCATTCCACCAGAGCCACAGCCACCTCCACAGCCTTCTTAAGAGGGGTGGCTATAAAGGACATTTTAGAAGCTGCTACATGGTGCTCCGTGCATACATTTTCCAAGCATTACAACTTACCTTTATATTCCAGATTCAGAGCAGGCTTTGCTACTGCAGTCCTGCAGGGCATTTTAGCTACACCATCCTTTTCTTAGGTCCTACCACCCCCAGCTTGGCTATGGTATTCTACCCATATGTAAGGACTGCAGATGCATCCTTGAAGGACATAGTACAGTTTTGTACCTACCATAAATGTAGATGTCCGATAGGTATGCATCTGCAGTCAGGCTTTCCCTCCCTCCTACCCCTCTGTGGTATTCCTTGGGTACTTATCCCTCATTCTAGCTAGCTGGGGTTATCTATTATGGTGTATTTGTTTTATATTGCTGTGCATGTTTGGAATTTTTGCATCTCTCCAAATTTAGCCTTCCTTAGAGGGCACCTGGCATCTGGGGCAAGAAAAACTGAGGAAGATGGCGTCTGCTGACGCTTTTATACCCCAGGCGCTCTGACGGGGAAAAGGGCGACATCAGCCGACGCCGGACCCAGACTTTGGAATCCGGCCGACCGAAGGGCTGCCTGAGGCAGGACAACCCATATGTAAGGACTGCAGATGCATACCTATCGGACATCTACATTTATGGTAGGTACAAAACTGTACTTTTTTAATGTGGAAGACTATCTTTTTGGTACCCATCACTTCTGCTAGAAGAGCGTTAGAACTACAAGCATTGTCAGTAAGGCCCTCCCCCCTACATGCTTTTCCACAAAGACAGAGTATCTCTACGAACAAACCCATCCTTCCTACCCACAGTATGCTCAGAATCTAATTTGAATCAATCCATAGACTTACCATTTTTTTCCCCCAATTATGGCAACAGGGCTAGTCAGTTATGCTTCTATTTACATAGAACAAAGGATTACAGAAAATCTGATCGGTTATTTATATAATTTTCAGATAACAGGTACTCCCGTATCAAAAGTCACACTTTCAAAATGGCTTTCAGATTGTATTACCTTTACTTACAAATCTCAAAACAGAAAACTCCCTGGAAAATTAAAAGGTCATTCTAAAAGGGCTATAGCAACCTCATCTGCTTTTCTAGCAAAATTACCAATTGACACCATTTGTGCTGCAGCATCAGTAAGAACTCATACCTTTATCACTCGATACAAAGTGGATTTGTCCTCCAGGAGCAGGGCCTTCTTTGGGTCCACTATTTTGAAGAATATTCTCCCTTGAGCCACCTGAGAAAGATGATTCTAGGGACGCTGTCCCAACTAGTACAGAATCGAGGCAAGATAGGACAACATCACATAAAGAAGTTACGTACTCACCATAATGTTCCATGTGTGTTGTCCATATCGCCTTCATTTTTACTTCCCACCCTCCTTCCCCAACCCTTTTGCTCCTGGAGGACCAAGCAGTTATGATTGGCAAATAATGTTCTCTGACCTTTCTTCATTGATTTATTAGACATGAAATAGTTCTTTGGTATCTGTTATATCTGCTAACAAGACGTGGGGAGCTTTCACTAAGCATGATGAGATAGGATTACAGTCATAAGCCGGTGGAAGTCCTCAAGCTTTTGTAAAGGCCGAGGCGGAACCGAGGGTCGGTTCCGAACCCGAGTACAGAATGAAGGTGAGATGGACAACACACATGGAACTTTATAGTGAGTGCATAACTTCCTTTTTTAAAACAATTTAAAATAATTTATATATATATTTTAAATTGGTATACATTTTATATTTTGTTTCTAGAGAATGTTACTAATTTATTTAGATAGAATATTGGTAATTTATTTTTTAGATGGATGTTTTTATATATTAATGTGGGCATTTCCTGATTGGTCTTGAAGGATTTTTTATTGATGGGTCTGGTTTTGGGTGTCAGCAAGTTTTAATTGTGTTTTCACATCTGATGAAGTCTTGACGAAAACACTGGTGATTCTGTTAAGGCGTTTGTTGTGTTTTTTGCAGTAAAGCCTTCTTCCCATTACTGTGCTGCTCGTTTTTTGGAGGGGGTCCTTCCGAGTGCCTTTTGTGGTTTTATTAGTTCAGTTTGGCACGGGTCTTCATTTTTTGCTGCTTTAGGATCTAATCCCTCTCAGACACCAGTTTTCTGAGGATGTGCTTCAGGTTCTTGTATGTCAGAATAGAAAAGGTTTTTCTGTATGGTGTAAGCTGGCTGTATGTCACTGTAAACCAGTAGGTTCTGCTTCTCTCAAATTTTGTACTTGGAAAACCATACTTCTAGTAGCCTCACTTCAGGTAGAAGAGTTTCTGATTTCCAAACCCTGATGGCAAAGTGTTTATGAAGGCCAGTCCCTCATTTATACATAGTGTCAGTGTGCTATCTCTCAGTCAGACCAGCAATCATCCTACCTTTTTCCCTAGCCCTCAAAACATGGTGGAGAAAGAGAATCCTTCATTCTCTGGATGTACACTGGCAGCTCAGATTTAATTTGGACAAAACTAAGTCCATTTTGAAGACTGACCAATTTTTCCTTTCAAGAAGCCAAATTGGGAAATCCAGTTTTTAAACAAACTATTGTCAACTAGATGATTTATTTTTGTTATACTCACAGTAGAAAATCTTTGCCTTCAGCTGTGAGAGCACATTCCAGCAGAACAGTGGCTGTTTCTGGGGATTTTTACAAACATATTAACTCGTGTCATCCTAGAAGCAGCAGCTTGGTTCACTGTATATACCTTTACAAACATTGCAGGATAAATGGTTTCTCTAGAATCAGAGAGCCTCATTTGCCAGGTCAGTTGTCTGTGGTTGATTGACAGCTCTTCTGTGACTGATCCATCCACCCATATCACTCTCTAAGCTTTGGGAATCACCCAACAGTTTGGAATACTGCAACAGTGATTTGAGTAAGGACTTTTGTTATGTAAGAACTTACCGTAACAGTAGATGTGCTACTGATCACTGTTTTAGTATTCTTTCCCACCTGTCCAGCCTCCTTGTCTGTCTTTAACACGGTTTTGTCTCATTTCACATGGACTGAGGGGAGAACCAAATCTCAGCTGCCTTCTCTCTTGTCTTGACCCTATTATAGTTTGTATCCTCTGGTGTCTCCAGTCCTCAAGATGGGCTGTTTTCTTCATGCTCGTACATCTAGTTATGTTGTCTTATGCCCGTGGACTTGGGTTTTGTGTCAGACGTGTGGCCCATGGAAGGTTTTGGGCTTGGTACCCTGACTGGACATATAGATTACTTCGAGACATAACCCAACAGTTGGAATACTGCAACAGTGGCCAGTAGGATATCTTCTTTTGTGGTAAGTTCTTACAAAACTGTACTTGACTATAATCAAAACTGATTAGTACAGGAATTTCCAAGATGGTGGCACATAGATCAACAGCATAACTTCAGCTCTCCCAGTGTGAAGACAGAAACTGAGAAAAAAGGAGTGCCTTTGAAAACAAATTGAGGGGAAAATTTTGTTCCTGGCTAGTAAATACACTACTTGTATGCCAGCAAAGAAGAAATTTTGAAAACCTTGAAGAAAATAAACCAGAAAAGCTGAAGAGAAAATGCTGTCTGGTAAGGATTCTGCAGCTCTTCAGCAAACAGCAGTTTAAGCTTCAGCTTTGGTTCAAGAGATGGCTTCTAGTAATTTAGAAGAAAAATAAATCCAATGAACTCAGAGGTGATTAAAAGAAATGAAACATTAAAGGAATATATCAAGTCAGACAAAATGCTGGAAAAAGAAGCTTTAAGTAGGCATTTAGATAAACTGATAAAACTGAAAATATCAGAGGCTGATTTAGAAAAAAATGGCTGAATATGATGTTTCTCAAGAAGAACTGTTTAAAAAATAGAGTTAAAAGACTGAGCTCTCAAAGAAAACCTGAGAATCTGATGTCATTTTCATTCATTTCTCAACTGGTGGGTTTGGATCACACCCTTGGATCTAACTCTGCCACTTTTTAAATATTCTAGGATCTGAATCTCGAGCTTCTCCCATACCCATAATGCCCCTGACTGCTGCAACACCTCAGATCTCATTTGCTGCTCTTCAAGACGGTTGAGATTGTGACATCTGTTTCCATTGGGGTTTTGAGTGATTGTTCTTAAATTAGAATATTTTTCTCCCTTTCTACTCTATTTACATAGATTTATAGGTTGGTACTAGGCTATCTGCCCTAGGGCCTATACAAGCCTAGCCATAACAATTCCCTGGATATTTCTTCCCACAATATTTACTTCCCTGGACCCCTGTCTAGCAGGGTGACTGACATGATCCCCGGGGTGAATTTCCTATCTCCCATCCAATCGTCAAGGTTCCTTTTGAAGAGGGCTAAGGATGCACTCTGCTTGACGTGTGGGCAGTCTATTCCAGAGTATGGGGAGTCTCTGGGTCAGGAACCTATCCCTCCAGCATGTTTTGTTAATTGTGATGACAAGGTTTAGATCCCTGGAGTGTGTGGCTCTGAGGGATTGGGATTTCTTTAAGTGGAGCATGTTCAACAGCTCAGGGTTTGACATGGCCTTGTATGTTAAGCAGAGATCACCTCTGAGTTGACGGTATGCCACATAGTATAGCTGGAGTTTTTTTAGACTGTCCGCATAGGGCATCTACTTTAGGCCTATGATTCTTTTAGTGAGGTATTTCTGTGGCCTTTCCAGCGGTTGCAGATGTCTTGTGAGGTACATACCAAATGGGTACATATACCCTGCTTACTTGTATTTTCCATAAATTTTTGGTAGATTCTGAATTCTCAAGTTTCTCTTTCTCCTATATACTTCAGGTATACTTCCTAACTACCATTATTGGTTTTTCTGTCTTTACTTTAACTATGTATGTTTCCCTATTTAGACAACTGGCTACTGACTGCACAAACCAGGCACCCACTAATACAAGCCCAGAGATTACCTGCTTCACCTAGCAATTGCACTGGGAATCACCACCAACATACAAACATCTCATCTACAACCAGTTCAAGTGATAGATTTCATAGCGGCCCATTTGGACACAGTCAGTTGTCTAGCTTTCTTGCCTCAGAACAGACTTCTTACATTGAGAGCATACGTCAGACAGGTCCTTGCCATTCTAAACCCCCCCAGCAAGATTGATCTTCAAAGCATTAGGTTTGATGGTTGCTACTGTAATTTTGATTTCCACAGCTCCACTTACACATGAGAATTCTCCAATGGAATCTAGCGGTGCAGTGGTTCTTTCCTTGCTGTCCCTTGAGTCATCCCATAAAATTGTCTGAAGTGTGCATAAATTCTGTTCTTTGGTGGATCCACTCCAAAGAAATTGAGCGAGATTTCTTCTCGAGATATTTTGCTGTACTAGCGAAACATGAAGTAATGTACTATTAATATTATAAAAGCACAAGTACGCAACTGGACTGATGTTCTATGGCAGGGTTTGTTATTTTGAAAGGACATATTTAGTATATGCTTCAAAGCAGCCAAGACCTATCATAGTAAAAATGCACTCATACCAGTAGAAAGAGTTGATCCTGATTATATTGTGGCAGAAGGGCAACATATTAAAAAAAGAGGACAAGAGTTAAGTTGAGTTGAGCATTCCAATAGAAAAAAAGTGGTTTAAGTGTACCTAATTTGAAGGGATGTTTTAGAGCTGCACATTTAAGGCAGATATAGTTAAGTAGAAGGTTATAATTTAAAGTGAAAAGGGATGATGATGATGAAGCAAAGTGGAAGTACAAAAAATAGAGAGGGATTTCTGATGCAGATCCTTAAGGAGAATAATAACCATGCAGAATATTATATTCATAAAGTAGGAGAAAATATTCTAAGAACTAAGCCAGTACGAGAATGGAGAAAAAGATTTTGCCAGTAGGGATGACTGTAAGTAAGGGGTACAGAAAATAGGCAAAATGATGCTGGAATTTACTAGAGACACCTGGTAAAGGAACCAAGATATTGGGAGCAAGTAACATAAGCAGGAAAAGTAATCATGTCTGCCTTCTGTACCAGGGCTTGATCTTAGAGTAGCAAAAACAACAGCACTCAAATGTAGAATGTAGAAGAACAACAAAACAGGATTCACCAAGCTCGATTTATTCTCAAAGATACAAAAAAACTCTGACGTCTCGGCCTTCGCCTTCCAGGAGTATAACTCAAATGAAAACCAACAGGTCTTATATACAGGTTAAACCAATTATATAATTAAACAATCAATGCATTAAAAGTTAATTACTTAGACAGCATTCTCCAATTGAAGTCTTCATTAAGACCATTTGGACATAAAGTTTTGAACTTTAAAATATAAACAGTTTCCTTATATAATAATAACTGTTTAATTCTAAACATATCCACATCATTATTAGATACTTGCTCCAAAATTGAAGCTTTAAGCAACCTTTCATCACTATTATGTTTTTCAAAAAAATGCTGAGCCACAGGGCTCTCATTCTTTACATTAACTATGTCTCTGACATGTTCCAGTAGTCTCACCTTGAAAGGTCTTTTTGTCTCCCCAATATAAAACTTTTGGCAAGGACATGATAATGCATAAATTACCCCTTCTGTTTTACAATTAAAACAGCCATGAACATTAAAAGGAATGCCATTTATATGACTAAAACTACAAATAACAAAGCTACATGCCTTGCATTTCCCACACTGATAGGTTCCTTGTAGCCTAACTTGTTCCACCAAGCCCTCTATGGGTACCTTAAATCTACTATGCACCAATAAATCTTTGATACTTCTGCCTTTTCTATATGAAAATTTTAAATTTACATCTAACCAAGATTTAACTTCATCAAGAGAACTAAAATACTTCCAAAACAGAGAAACATTTTTAACAAATTCAGAAGTATAACAGCCATAAGTAGTGACAAAATATATGTCTTCACCAGAAGTTTGTTTTTTCCACTTTATTTTGGGCATATTGGCTTCTGATCTCCTTTTTTCTCTCACATTTCCTTCATTATGTTTATTAATATATTTCCATAATTTATTCAAACATTTCTCCAGACAAGATATATTATATCCTCTTGTAAGGAATGAATTACAAACTAATTCTAGTTCATTATTAAATACATCTTCATCATTGCAAAGTCTAAAACATCTTAACATTTCACCATATGGTAAAGAATGTTTAATATGGGGAACATGTCCACTGGTACCATATACATAGTCAGTCGGACCTTCAAACTTTCTATTGACCGAGGTTATTAATTTATAACCACTGGAAATGTCTAAAATGACATCCAAAAAAGGTATCCTGGGACCCATGGTCAGTCCATCAAAATCCAGCCCAAACCTGTTATGTTTCAGGTCCGAAATGAATTCTACAGCCCTTGATTGATCCCCCTCTACCAAAAAAATCAGGTCATCTACAAATCTATAATATTTAATGACACAGTCTTGGAAAAATTTATGTTTATAAATATATTCATATTCAAAAAGTCCCATTGCCAAATTGGCATACATGGGGGCAAAAGGAGCCCCCATGGCTGTACCCTGTTTCTGGCGGTACATAATGTTATTAAACTCAAAATAGTTGTTTGTTAACGAAAAATGTATTAACTCAATCACAAATTCAGAGACAGGTGACTGACCCAAAAACCTTCTCAAGGCCTCTAGCCCAAAGTCATGGCTTATATTGGTATATAAGCTTTTTACATCTACAGACAACCAATATAAATTTTGATTCCATTTTATACCTTTAATTTTGTTCAAGAAATCAAAAACATCTAATAAAAAAGAGGGTCATTTTTTCACATAAGGAATTAAATAATTATGCAGAAAAATACCTATATTCTATAAAAAGTAATTGTAGCCATAAACTATAGGGCGACCTGTAAGTTTGTCAAGGCCTTTGTGAATCTTAGGCAAGCAATAAAAATAAGCTTTCCTACAGCCTTCAGTATGGAATTTGTTTTTCACATCTTTCATTTCAAAATAGCCCAACCTATAACCCCTATGTATCAATTCACTATATTGTAATATAGCCTCCTGATATTTATGTATCTCACATTTTTCATAAGTATTGCTATCTTCAAGATGTTGCATACATATGTTTAAATAATCCATACTATTTAAGACAACCAATTTGTTGCCCTTATCAGCAGGTTTAAAAACAACATTATTTCTCTTGCTGAGATTCATTAAGATTTTCCAATCCCTTTTTGACATGTTATATTCAATATTACTATAGTTAGACATAAATTCCTTATGTCCCATTTCCAACGAATGGTTAACCATTTTAATGAAACTAGCAATGTCCTGATTATAAATCAGGGGAAAAAAATCACTTTTAGAAGGAACCTTGTCAGTGTTAAGCTTAACATAAGCATTAGTAGATTCATCAGACAAACAAGAATAAAAACTATTATTAGAACTAGAATCATCAGAATTAACATCTATACATTGCTGATTAGTGTTAAAACTAAAAAAATACTTCAAATACAGTTTGCGACTGAATTTATATGTATCCATTTGCATGTCATGTAACCTAGAGACCACCGTTGGAATAAACTTTAAACCTAAATTCAGTATTAAAAGTTCGTCATTACTTAATTCAAAATTAGATAAGTTAACAACATAACTATTCAATGAGTTGGACAACTCACTACCATCTTCCTCGCTTGTAGCCTCCCCGTCTCGTCGATTCTGAGGGAATATAGTCCTGATATTCTCGCTGGCGTTTGAGCCGCGAGTTATCTCTCTGTTGTTGCGGACCTTCCCTCCGAAAATTGTGTCTCAATTGTTCTGGATTCTCTGCTACTGGCAAGTGTGGAAAGTCAGTGTCCAATCCATCATCTTCATAGGATGTGTAACCATTTTCTGATGCAGAAGCCGATGAATTCAGGGAGCGTGTTCTGTCAGCTTCCGTTTGGAACCTCACTTGTTTCCGCCCCTTATTACGATTGGTTCTTGAGATGAACGCCTTGTTCAGTTCATAATCACGTAAATCTCTTATTAATTTGCTTTTTTTGCGATCAATAAGTGTTAGTTCATAATCTTTTAACTTATCATTCATTTGTTTTAGAAAGTCATCCAAAAAGGACGAGGATGCACCTTTAGAAATGTCATTACAAGTTTTTTTAATTTCAACACACAACTCTTTCTGCTTTAGGCTATCTCTTTCTACCAGAATCTGTAGCCACTGTGTAGTACAGTTGTGTGCTGCAGCAACCCACCTTTTATGAAACAGTACCTCTGATTCTTTTGAGAGATCAAAGGGCGTAGTGGGATCTTTGAACGCCCTTAGTCCCCTGGGTGTAGTTTCAGTGTCAATGTAGCGTTGTAAGCCACATATGTTAAAAAAGGTGGCAGTTTCTTTTATCATTTTTTTCTCTAAGCTGTCAAAAAGAGATTTCTGTTCTGCATTATCCGGTACACAGTTCTTCCTGCCGATACTGCAGAAAGGATTAGGGAAACGTTTTTTACGTTCATCTTCCCATTTATCCCACAATATATTCCCTCTATCGACACCAGTTCTGGTAGTTAGCTGCCTCTCACCTCTATCCAAGGCATTGCTGACAAAACTGTCCAAAGAAAGTTGTGATCCATCCATGGTGTCTCGTAACACCCGTGGGAATTGAGCCAATGAATCCGAAGTCATGAAGCAGCAAAAACAACAGCACTCAAATGTAGAATGTAGAAGAACAACAAAACAGGATTCACCAAGCTCGATTTATTCTCAAAGATACAAAAAAACTCTGACGTCTCGGCCTTCGCCTTCCAGGAGTATAACTCAAATGAAAACCAACAGGTCTTATATACAGGTTAAACCAATTATATAATTAAACAATCAATGCATTAAAAGTTAATTACTTAGACAGCATTCTCCAATTGAAGTCTTCATTAAGACCATTTGGACATAAAGTTTTGAACTTTAAAATATAAACAGTTTCCTTATATAATAATAACTGTTTAATTCTAAACATATCCACATCATTATTAGATACTTGCTCCAAAATTGAAGCTTTAAGCAACCTTTCATCACTATTATGTTTTTCAAAAAAATGCTGAGCCACAGGGCTCTCATTCTTTACATTAACTATGTCTCTGACATGTTCCAGTAGTCTCACCTTGAAAGGTCTTTTTGTCTCCCCAATATAAAACTTTTGGCAAGGACATGATAATGCATAAATTACCCCTTCTGTTTTACAATTAAAACAGCCATGAACATTAAAAGGAATGCCATTTATATGACTAAAACTACAAATAACAAAGCTACATGCCTTGCATTTCCCACACTGATAGGTTCCTTGTAGCCTAACTTGTTCCACCAAGCCCTCTATGGGTACCTTAAATCTACTATGCACCAATAAATCTTTGATACTTCTGCCTTTTCTATATGAAAATTTTAAATTTACATCTAACCAAGATTTAACTTCATCAAGAGAACTAAAATACTTCCAAAACAGAGAAACATTTTTAACAAATTCAGAAGTATAACAGCCATAAGTAGTGACAAAATATATGTCTTCACCAGAAGTTTGTTTTTTCCACTTTATTTTGGGCATATTGGCTTCTGATCTCCTTTTTTTCTCTCAAGTGTACCTAATTTGAAGGGATGTTTTAGAGCTGCACATTTAAGGCAGATATAGTTAAGTAGAAGGTTATAATTTAAAGTGAAAAGGGATGATGATGATGAAGCAAAGTGGAAGTACAAAAAATAGAGAGGGATTTCTGATGCAGATCCTTAAGGAGAATAATAACCATGCAGAATATTATATTCATAAAGTAGGAGAAAATATTCTAAGAACTAAGCCAGTACGAGAATGGAGAAAAAGATTTTGCCAGTAGGGATGACTGTAAGTAAGGGGTACAGAAAATAGGCAAAATGATGCTGGAATTTACTAGAGACACCTGGTAAAGGAACCAAGATATTGGGAGCAAGTAACATAAGCAGGAAAAGTAATCATGTCTGCCTTCTGTACCAGGGCTTGATCTTAGAGTATAGGCAAAGAGAAAGGGAGTGGGTTAAGTGAAAGACAGACTAAGGTAGAGTTTTTAGTTGAATCTAAATGGATGAAAATGTTACAAAAGGAATAATTAGGGCATATAAAATATTGCATAACTGTAAGAATCAATCAGAGGGAGGTAGAAAAGATTGGGAAGAGACTGGAAAAGCAGTTTACAAGAAAACAGGAAGACGTATGTATGGCTTTCAAGTATGCAGTCAAGCCCAGAAGGTTTAAGATCTTTGCTTGGTAGTGTTTGAAATAGGTATTTTTATACCCTATGCAGAGTTCAAAGAATTTTTCCTGTGGTAGATAGAAAATGTTGAGATGTGATGGAAAATAGAGGTAACTGGCAGCATATATTTTGGGAGTGTAATGAGTTGACAGATTTTAATTCTCTAGAGTATCAGAAATATTGAGTAATCAAAGTAAGGAAATTATTTTTTTGAGCTGGGATATAGGATCTGAATTGCCTTAAGTTTAATTCTGTCGGCTGCCAAAAAAGCAATTACTAGAAAATGGAAATTATAGTCTACACCAACTGTATCTGATGTATTGAATATTATAAAAGAGATAAATGAAATGTAAGAGGTTATCTTCAGAAAAGGAAAGGAGCAATTACATAGAAGTAAATGGAAGTTGTGGGAACAGTACATGCATAATAATGTTCAGAAGTGGGGTTTAAGGTAAGGCAGGAATTCAGCATTTTTTTGTAATGCTGGACTGATGATGGTAACAAAGAAGATATATGTGCTATGTATTGTATTTTAATGGATAAATGTGTAAAGTAATTGTTTTCTTTTCTGTTAATGTATGTATGTTTGCTTGTCTCTAAAGTGATAGTTTAATGAAGGTGTTTAAAAAAAAATAAAAAAAAGACTGGCTACTACAAACTGTGACCTCTCCATGACTCGAAGCTTCAAGAGTACCGTTCAGTAACCTGTGGCGAAGGCAGTAGCTAATAGCCTAGTAAATACCTATGAACCTAATGACCACAAGAGCCTTTTTAAGCCTAGCCATGTATCCCAAATCTCCAAGTTCTGGTACCCTTGATAAGTGTAGGCAGAGGGGATTGGGAGGTGAAACATTTACAAGCAAGGGGTCTGAGATGAGAACCATTTACAAGTCTGCCTGTGTCCATTAGAGACATGGGTACCAAACTAGGGATGAATTTCATGTTCCCCATCCAGTTGTCCACATTGCACTTGAACTGGGTTAGGGAAGAACTCTGCTTCATATGGATGGGGAGTTTGTTCAGTGAAGGGGTAGTCTCTGGGATACATACCCGTCTCTCCAGCAAGTCCTATTTGTATCACAGGCAAGGTTTGTCTTTAGAATGGATAATTCTGGTGCTTTTTGTTTTGTGGATGTGCAGGAGGTCCATCAGAATGGGGTCTGACAGTGATTTTTATGCCAGGCATAGATCTCCCCTCAACAGCCTGTAGCAGACAATAAACAGGGATAGGGCCGTGAGGTGGTCTGCATAGGACATGTTGCTTACACCCTGTATTCTTTTAGTGAGGAAGCTTCATGGACTTTCCACTTGTTGAATGTGCCTAGTTTGATACATACCAAAGGGGGGCATTGTACTCTGTGATAAGTCTGAATGCCGACTACAGTGGAACAATGATTTCCTTGGACCCAGATTACAAACCTTTATTTATAAGTTGTGCAACAAAGAATGATTTCCTCAGTGCTGTAGACACGTGATGGTCGAAGGCTAGATTACTGTGCATGTGTCCTCAAGTCCCTGATTACTGGGTCAGCTCTTAGGGGTGTGTTGTCAATATGATAGCTACCAGGGATGGATGACTTTCCAAAGGATACTGTTATGCATTTCTTGGCATTTAATTTTAGTCCATGACTCTGGCACCAGTTGTTTGTCTGCGTCAGCCCGCTCTGGAGAACATTTTCAGTGGGTGATTCAATGACTGCTCCTAATTTGAAATCATCTGCAAATTTAGTCAGCCAGAGGCCATTGATGTTGGCCTGTACTTCCGAGAAGTAATTGCCAAAAAAGAGCAGCCCCAATACTGATCTGTGAGGGACTCTGCTTGTGTAGTGATACTTGCCCCCATCCAGTTTTGTAAGGCTTCTGTCATGGGCATGGTCTGAGTATTTGCCTCTATGTAATTAAATTTTTCTTCAGTCCACACAGAACTCTGGTCCTGCCATCTTTCTGACACACTACCACCATGGGTGAGACTCCTGGATTACACCCATTTCCAACATATTCTGCATTTCTCTCCTAAGGTTTACCTAACTATTTTAGGCAGCTTTTTTGAGGTGCTCCTGTGGGTCTTTTGACTATCTCAGGCTCCACCAGGAAGGGTATGCTGTCGTACTTGTAAATGTATCTTCAAATTTCTGTAACACTGCTTGGATTTCCTGAACTTGGTTATGAGCTAGCTGCTGGGACTGCGACTTATCCCATCCACTGACATATCGGATCAAGCCACATCAAGGGAGGTTTATCCCCAGATTCACCTTGAGTTTCTCCTGCCGATGCAGATAAGGAGGACCAGAGCCCTTCTGTCATGATAGGTCTTTGTCATATTAAGTAGCGTTTGTGCTTCTGCCTCCTGCCTGGCAATTCAATTAGAAAGTTAGCATCGCCCGTCCTTTTTTTTATTTATTTATTTATTTATTTTTACAGTGGTGCAGTGACTCTTCAAGACTGCCTCCAGGTTGTTGTGTCTAACATGAATACACATCACTACTTGTTGGCCAGCAGAATTCTCTGGCTTTCATGTCACACCACATATTTTGCTGCTTTTCTGCCTGTGCTAGGTGCTTCTGGACCATTCTCACAAACTTTTTTAAGCTTCGTACTGAAGCTTAGTCTATACTGTATAACAAAGTCCTTGTGGGAATCACTCACTCTCCTGCTCATCATAAATTAAATCCAGGGGCTCCTTCACTGTCTGACTATGTAGCATTTCAATCAGAGAAAAAAATTTGGGCTCCTGGGAGTATGCAAAGAAAGGATAGCGCAGATGCTTGTCGCTTTCTTTCTCTAGCTGGTCTGCAAATGTCCTTAACATGGTCTTCACTACTAACCTTCAAGAATTCCTCTCTTTCTGTGTGATTGTCATTCTGATCAACAACATGACAGTGGTATGGTGTATATAAGCAGGAAATAACCAGGTCTTATCCTTATTGTTGGGAAGCAATGAGTGTGAGGTAATAAGCAAAGAATCTGTAACACTTTCTTGTAGCAATGCATATTGCTTAGAAATCCAGCTGCATTGCGGGCAGGCTCAGCATAATGATACTCAAGCTTCATGAGTGGTCTCTCACTCCGATGGTGGCTCTGGCCATTTTTTAGCCGTTGGGGCCATACATGCTGTGATCTTTGTGTCCCCATCCAACACCAATGCAGCAGCTACTTTGCTGTGATCCCCTAAGGGGGTCATTCCCTGCAGTGTTCTAGTCCACCTGGAATTCTATACACTTGCCCTCCAGTTCCCCCTGATTCTGAAATTCTTACAGAAATCCCTCCATTGCAGAGCAGTAGTCATTCTCATTTCCCCTTTCTGACCCTCTGCTAAGGCCTCATCTTAAGAAGCTGCCTTGGCTTTTGGATTCAGCTCTGGATATTTAGTCCCACCCATCCAAGAAGCCTTTCCTGGACCTCCATAACCTAAAATGAATTGTTACCTGAGTAAATGGAAAGTTTTGCTGTCTGAGTGACATCAAATCAACACTTTAGAGGTCTCAAATCCTGACATTCTACAGTTTCTAGCAACTTTACTTGATGTTGATGCCAGATTTTTAATGATTAAGGTGTAGCTGGCTTCAATTTCCAGTTTTCTTTCGCAGATAGATCCTAGTTTGTTAGTATCAAATAAACTGTGCAAGGCTTTCTTGGGTGAAGTGTTTCTTTTAAGGCAGCCAGTCAAACAACTGGCTCTTTCTGGCACTTGAATTTAGTGCTGGAAGCATTAATTCAGCCTTCCTTTTAACCAGCTTCTTCTGCAGCTTTAAAATTCCTTTCTTGGAAAACACTCTTCCTCATGACCATTACTTTGGTCTGAAGGATTTCTGAACATCATGGAACTCATAAACAAAGAAATTGGTAACCTCCAAACTCTGGATCCCACCCAGTTCGGGTTTGTGAAAGGCAGATCATGCCTCTTGAACCTGATCGACTTCTTTGAGGCAGTCACCAAAGCTGTAGATGAGGGTAATGTGGTTCACACAGCCTATCTTGATCTCGCCGAGCCTTTCAACACCATCCCCCATTCTGGAATTATAGCTAAACTCTCTAAAGTAGGTATAAATCTCTACATCACAAGATGGGTTGCCAACTGGCTCACTGACAGAACCCACATTGTAAAAGTTGCAGACTCCAAATCTGACCTCAAAGCAGTGACAAGTGGAGTACCACAGGGTTCCGTCCTGGGACCTCTCCTGTTTGGTATCTACTTCACTGAAGTACAGGCTAACACAGAAGGTCCCTGGCTAACGAAGTTTACAGATGACTATAAACTAGGAGCCATAGTCAAGTCCCCAAATGATGTGGGCATCCAACAGAAGGGTCTTGCTGAGACAGATGCCTGGTGTCAGAGCCATGGCTTCAAGCTCAATGCCAAAAAGTGCAGTGTCATCCCCTTTGGTAAAAACTCTGTATCCATGAACTACCACATAGGCAGCAATCTACTTAACACCGAATGTGTGATGAAACCTTGGGACCCAAGTGGACAGTAGTCTCTCCTTTGATATTCACATCGCCACAGTAGTGAGGAAGTCTTTCTACGTGGCACACCTCATCATAAAAGGGTTCTCATCCAGGAAAAAAGAGGTCATTGTTCCCCTCTACTTGACACTCATTAGACCCATTATAGAGTACAATGCCCCTTTTGGAATGTACCTCACAAGATATCTGCAGCCGCTGGAAAGGCCACAGAAGTATCTCACAAAGAGGATTACTGGCCTCAAACAAATGCCGTACACTGACAGCCTCAAAAAACTCCAGCTTTATTCCATAGCATATCGCCTACTCCGAGGTGATCTCTGCCTAACATATAAAGCTATGTCAAACCCAGAGCTGTTGGACATGCTACACCTAAAGAAATCCCAATCCCTATGAGCTACATGCTCTAGGGACCTAAACCCTGTCACCACAATAAACAGGACATGCTGTTGGGATAGATTACTGTCCCAGAGACTTCCCATACTCTGGAACATGCTACCCATCTATGTCAAGCAAAGTTCATTAGTGCTCTTCAAGAAAAATCTTGATGAGTGGATGGGAATTAGGAAATACACCACGGGGATCACTTCTGTGTCTCTGCTCGACAGTGGCACAGGAAAATAACTTTCTTGGGTGGTGTAAGCCAGGGAACCTTGTTGACTAGGCTTGCGTAGGCCCTTGGGCCGATAGCCTAGTACCTACCTATGAACTGCTGTGCTTGTCATCTCTTAGGCCTTGTGATATTTTTCATAAGGGCAGTCTCTCTCTCTCAACCAGTCTGAACTTTATCCCTAAGGTGGCACCTGAATTCATCTTGAATCAGTCTATCAACCATCGTATATTCTTTCCTCATTGTTCCAGCTAAGGGAAGTACACCCTTCATAAGTAGGTTGTTCGTGGGCATCTGAGATTTTATTTACATCACATTAAAGGATATTTGAAGGGTTTACAGTTCATTTCTTTTGCTCCATTAAGCTGAGAAAGAGTTTCCAGATTAAATGTCCAGACGGTTGTAAGACTGTACTGGTTTTTTTTGTATCAAAGCTGCAATGAGTCTCTGTTAAACCCAAGACACTTTCCACTCATTGTGTGGCTACGTCTACTGCATTCTTTAAGAATTCTTCCATTGACAATATTTGTACTGTGACAACTTTGTTTGCATTGCATACCTTTTCTAAGCACTACAAGCTTGATTTAATTTCTAGATCCCAGGCTTCTTTTGACTCCTCTTGTTATTTTTGACTCCTCTTGTTATTATACTACCCAGGAGTTCTGGCAGCTTGGAATTCTGACCTGTAGCTGGATCAAACAGAATGAAAAGGATATGGAAGTTTTGTACTTACTATAATGCTGGATCCTTTCATTCCTATCAGTCCAATCCAACAATGCTCCTTGGATTCTTAAGGGGGGATCATATTTTGTTCTAGTTTAGGCAACAAGCTCCATCTGAAGAAACTGGACTAGAGAATGACGGGTGCATAGTGGGAGAGAGAGGTTTGAGGAGCTCAAGCCTGAAGCACTAGCTGTACTGGTATGGATCCGACAAGCGGCTCTACGACCCAACAGTCAAATTGGATGGGCTGGAATGAAAGGACCCAGTGTCATGGTTAGTACCCAACTTCCATTTATTAGTGTCTAGTAGGAAAGGCAGTTTGCAACCAGCAGTCTATACATTTGTTTCCCAGGCTATTACCTTTCCCTTTCTAGTTATTTGCTGCCAGTACCTTAGCTCTTTTGCTGATAGCCCGCAAAAAAAAAAAATTACATCCCTTTCTTGCCTATTTTCTATGCCCCTATTTGTAGTCATCCCCGTTCAGAAACTCTTTTCTGCATTCCTGAGTTGGCTTACCTCATAAAATGCTTTCTACTAGGACTTTAATGATGGCTACACACTTGTCAGTAGGTTAATTAGAGCTCTCTGTGTGAAACACAGAATATCAGAAAAAAAAGTGCAGTTTATAATTTCTGGTAAAATTTACATACTGGCTAGTAATTACACAGGCTGGGCGCCAGCAAAAAAAGGCATTTGGAGAAAGTAAAAAAAATCAACCAGAATCAAATAAGAAAAAACTCCATCTGGGAGAAGTCTTGCTGCTGTTCAGCTAAAAGCAGTTCAGGTTTCATCTTTAGTACAGGAGATGATTTTGAGCAAGGCAGAGGAAAATATAAATTAAATGCACTCAGAGGTTTTTAAAATGAGTGAAACACATAGTGAATATATAAATTAAAATAAAAGGGACAGAAAAACTTTAGTTGTTCAAATGAATCAATGAAACTGAAAAAAATCATAGACTGATATGAAAAAAAAAAGCTGACTGAGCACAAGAGTGCTCCAAGTTTGAAATGTGGCCTTAGACCTCTCCAAAGATCATGATAGGCCTCTCTCCACCTAGCCCCTGGACAAAAAAATCCTTTCCAGAAACCATTGCATCTAATTTAGTTTTGAACACTCCCAGACTGTCAATTTTTCTCAACTCCAAGGGTAAGCAATTCCATTTCCTGTGTACTCTATTGTGAAAATAATGGTTTCCTAATGTTGAATGCCTGTTCAGTTATTGTGCATGAAAACAATTATTTCAAGTAAGCATGCAGTTCTGGGCTTTCCTAGCATTTTAAATATCCACATCTAGTCACTCCACGGATTTCTGTAATAAACCGAATGTAGTTGTAGTCTGTTTAACCTTTCTTCATACATCAAATATTTTAAACCCCTAATCTTTTTTGTAGAAAACCTCTGGACTTTCTCCAACCTAATTACATCTGTTCTAGCAGCGGCATGGTGGCAAACAGTTCAAATTAACTTTTATTAACAAAGACATGAAAACCAAAATAAGTGCTTCCATTTGACAATGATCAAACTTCTTCAGATATAACTTGAAATTGTACACAAGTGATTTAAATTTTCATATATTACATCGTAACAATGGACATAATCTGTTTCCTATCAATATTACTTTAAGAATTCCTAGTACATTTAATCCAGAATTGCACCCCACTTTATATATGTTTGAGAAGGTTTGTGAGGTGGACTTTCGACACATGTTGGCTCACTCCAACTATAATTATTCTAGTCATTACAATTTGTCCTACAATGAGTATCGTTTATTAAAGGAATTAAAGTCCACTGATCAGCTGAGTTTATGCAGCCTGATAAAGGTGGGGGAATTATTGTGATGGATTATTTTGATTATGCTTAGCGTATGTACAAAATATTGTATCAAGACACTTGCATTGAAGCCTCTGTTAATGAAGTACATGTTCCCTACAAGAATATTGATTGTTTACTTATGTTGACACGGGCAAATTTCACCTTTGGAATATAATTATATGGGCACTGCCTTTCAAAAAATTCCCACTATATTTGGCATCCATAATGATCTTCATGACCCCCCTCTTCGCCCTATCATGGATTCTGAATAATCTAAGACCATTTGCTTCACATGATTTATAGATCTATAGCTAAATTGAGATGTTTCCAATATTACACACATTTGCTGGGATTCTTGGCATTTTTTTTACCAAGTGTAATTGTTTCCTTTTAATGAGGTTTTTTTTTTTATTACGATCAAAGTTAAAGACCTGTTTAGTTGCATTCGTCATAAACCCAGGCTGCAGTGGTTTTCTGATTTTCTTTTTGAGTGTTTGCATTACAACCAAGACAAAGTTAACATCTTCAACCAATTAATGGAATTGATTTTAACTAATTATATTTATTTCGAAGGGCAGCTTTTCAAGCACCTGAGATGTAGCCATCGGGGTGGCTTGCGGCACCCTCTATGCCAGTATTGTGGCATATTGGAAGTATTGTTTCCTATTTTCTAGCCCCCATTTTACATTCATTTCTATGTACATTCGATACGTGGATGATTTGTTTATTGCATGGACTAGTTCTGAAGAGGAAATTCCATCATTCATTGATATTAACGGAACTACTTCCTTTCTTCATTTTACATATGCGGTTGACCATCAGTCCATTGCTTATTTAGATGTGTGTCTGGCAAAGGATCCAAGCACTAATGGACTTAAATCTACCACTTATAGGACACACACTTATTGTTTTTTTTACATTATTCCAGCAATCATTCCTATCATAAACGTGCAGTCATCAAGGGCCAGATGGTTAGGGCTGCACGAATGGTGTCTGACGACATGGATTTTATAAATGAATGTAACAGTCTTCAGCAGATGTTTATAAACATGGGGTATCCCTTTGATTTTATTTCAAAGATTCAACAGGAGATCACGTATAAATGAAAAATTGTTTATGTACCTTTATTACAGCCGGGTAGGACCAGCTATGTTATATGGGTTGGAGATGGTGGCATTGACAAAAAAGGCAGGAGTCTGAGCTGTTCGTGGCAGAGTTAAATATGTTAAGATTTGCACTGGGTGTGACAAGGATGGACAGGATTAGGAATCGGTATATTAGAGGGTCAACTCAGGTTGGATGGTTTGGAGACAAAGCCAGAGAGGCAAGATTGCGTTGGTTTGGACATGTGCTGAGGAGGGATGCTGGGTATATTGTGTAAAGGATGCTAAGGATGGAACTGCCAGGTAAGAGGAAGGCCTAAGATGAGGTTTATGGATGTGGTGAGAGAGGGCATGCAGGTGGCTGGTGTGATGGAGAAAGATGCAGAGGACAGGAAAAAATGGAAACATGATCTGCTGTGGCGACCTGTAACGGGAACAGCCGAAAGAGAGAGAGATATTACAGCCAGTAGTGGACAAATTATGCTTCAAGCCAATGATGGAGATGGAGTTACTGGTGGTATCCGTTGGAGTTACTTGTGGTATCTGTGTCAGTGACACTAGTACTCCTCAGTCGTCACCAGACGAACCAGCTAAGAATGTTATTTCTTGTCCTTTTGTTACTATCTATTACATGAATAATGCAGTGATTTCTGATATTTTAGTCAAAAATTGGGGTGTGATTGCAGCTGATGATATTTCTGATTGTTTAGGTGATTGCCTAAATATTGTGTATAGAAGGGGTCCTAATTTCAAGAATATCCTTGAAAAAAACTGGGGTATAGAAGGGGTCCTCATTTCAAGAATATCCTTGAAAAAAAATGGTACTATTAAGACTGTAGGTATGATGTTTAAATGTGGCATGTGTCACCACCACCACTGTTCACAAGGCATTGTTTATATTGCAAACTGCATGTAATGCAGTGGCTTCTATGTCGGTAAATCGGAACGGAAGCGATGTCAAAGAATTTACAGGCATATATATTCTTTGCCTAAATAACTGTTGTTCAAAAAAATATATAGTTGTTTTCAAGAATACATTCCATCAAATACCCAAGAGTTAAGGAACGAATTTGAATCATGTCAGAAAATTGACTCAAAAAATGAAGAACCAATCTAGACCTGTCTCAAGTGGGATCACAGAAAACAGTTCCCTGCTGTCTACACTCACAAAGATCAAATTTTCATCATAAAGCTCGTCGGTCACTCTAGATAAAAAGTCCCATGAATCTTTTAAAATAAGATTATAGTTTCATAGTTTAGTACTAGGCTATCTGCCCTGGGGCATTTGTAAGCCTAGCCATAGTGATGTGGCTTTTGCCACCCCATGAGATGGTACAAAAATGTACAGAATAAATTTAGAATACTGTGCCTCTGTCTAGTAGTGACACAATGAAGGTCCCCTCATATAATAGAATTAGTTTACTGTGCCCCTGTCTAGCAGTGACACAGATGTGACCCCTGGGGTAAACTTACGATCTCCCATCCACTCATCAAGATTTCTCTTGAAGAGAGTCAGTGGGGGGCTCTGCTTAATATGAACTGGGATCTTGTTCCAAAGCATGGGAAGCCTCTGGGTTATGAATCTATCCCTCCAGCATGTCCTATTCATACTTGTGCCGAGGTTTAAGTCTTTAGCTATCGTGGTCCAGCATGTCCTATTCATACTTGTGCCGAGGTTTAAGTCTTTAGCTCTCGTGGTCCTAATGGATTTGGATTTTTTGAGGTGGAGCATAACCATCAGGTCCTGATTGGACATGGCCTTGTATGTCAGGCAGAGATCAACTCTGAGCAGGCGGTATGCTACTGAATAGAGCTGAAGTTTCTTTAGTTTGGCAGAATAAGACATATGTTGGAGACCCTTGATCCTCTTGGTGAGGTACTTTTGTGGTCTCTCCAGCTGTTGAAAATGCCGGGTGAGGTACATACCAAATGGGGCATTGTACTCAATCATGGGTCTGATGAGGGAGGAGTATAGGGGTACAATGACATCCTTAGATCTGGATGTGAATCCCTTCATGATGAGGTGTGCAAGGTAGAATGTTTTTCTAACCACTTTGGCAACGTGGGTGTCAAATGAGAGGTCGCTGTCGACTTGGGTCCCTAGGTCTCTGATTACTTTTTCCGTATTCAGTGGGTTACTGTCTATGTGATAATTTGTGGGTACTTTGTTTTTCCCAAAGGGGATGACTATACATTTTTTGGCATTTAGTTTAAGGCCGTGACTCCGGCACCAGTTGTCCGTTTCTGTGAGGCCTTTTTGTAGGATGTATGTGTCCGCTGGTGTATCGACTGTGGCGCCTAGTTTGCAGTCATCTGCGAACTTTCTCAGCCACAACCCTCCCATGTTTGCTTTAACATCTGATCTGAGAAATAAATGCTGAACAAGAGGGGTCCCAGGACAGATCCCTGTGGGACACCACTTGTGACTGGCTTTGAGTCTGACATTGCTACAGCGATTTTAACTTTATGGGTTCTGTCCTTTAGCCAGTTTGCAACCCATCTAGTGACATAAGGGTTTACGTTTAAGCTGTTGAGCTTATCTATGATGCCTGAGTGGGGTATTGTGTCGAAGGTCTTAGCCAAGTCCAGGTAGGCTGTATGGACTGCTTTGCCCTCATCAATGGCTCTAGTGACTGTTTTGAAAAAGTCAACGAGGTTCAAAAGGCAGGATCTGCCCTTTACAAAGTCGAACTGGGTGGGGTCAAGTGTCTGTAGGTCCCCTATGTCTCTGTTTGAGTTCCATAATGATTCTTTCCATAGCTTTGCAGACCAGGCTGGTTAAGCTTATGGGTCGGTAGTTCCCAGGGTCTGTAGAGGTGCCCCCTTTGTGGAGTGGGACCACTGTTGCTGTACGCCAGTGTTCAGGTACATATCCTGTAGTAAGGCTAAGGTTAAATAGCATTTTTATGTGCAGGTTTAGCTCCTCTTGGAGTTCACGTAGCATGCAACCCGGGATACCGTCAGGTCCCATTGATGCTGTGTTTTTAGCTTTGTTGAGGGCGGTTCTCACTTGGACATCTGAGATGACAGGGAGATTACATTCAGCTGGGATAAGTATTTCTTCTTTTGGGGGTGAGGGAGGGAAGAAATTTGCACTGAACCTGTCAGCCAGAATGTTGGCAATATCTGTGGGTTCAGTGTATTTTTTGTTGTTGTGAACTAACTCTGAGCATATCTGAGGGTTTCCACCCAGGTTTCTAACATAGTTGAAGAAGGCTTTGTGGTTATCTTTAGTGTCCTTAGCGATTTTTCTCTCAAAGTTGGCCTTGGATGTTTTTATGAGAGAACGTAGTTTTCTGCTAATGTTGATCAGAGATGTCTTCCCTTTATGGGATTTTGCTCTGACGTGCAGTAGCTTCCTTCTTTTGTTTATACAATTTGTTAATGGCTGAGGTCCACCAGACAGGACGCTTGTCTTTGGTGGAGAGTGACTTGGATTTATTTGGGATTGCATGATCCATGCATTCTTGGAGATGTCCATAGAAAGCATTTGTGAAGGATTCGGCATTGTGGGATGTGGTATCCACTAGCCCAGTGGGCTTAAAGGATACCATCTCAGTCTTAAGAATAGTGAAGTCTGCTTCTGAGAAGTTTTTCACTGTGGTCTTTTGTGCTGGGGGTGGAGGTGGGATATGTATATCCAGGGTGATTAGTTTGTGGTCAGATCTCACTAGTAAGGGGTATACCTCCGGTGTGGAGCATTTTGTCCCCATGTTTGTGATGATCAGGTCTAGTATATTATCTCCCCTAGTGGGAGAGGTGACTAGTTGTTCCAGTGCATTTGAATTTATGAATTCCAGGAACCTTGGGCTAGGGTGTTAGGGCTAGAATAATGTACCCAATCCATGTTTGGGTAGTTGAAGTCTCCCAGTATGATGGTATTTTGTGATACATTCATATCCTCCAATGTCTTCAGGAAGGCTGAGTGGGGTTCCTGAGATTGGGAGGGTGGTCTGTAACATGCTACCAGTTGTATAGCAGTTTTGCCTATGGTTAGTTGCACCTGTATGGTCTCTGATGCTTCATGTGTTGCTACTAACCTGGAGGTGTGGGTGTCCTTGATGAATATGGACACTCCCCCTCCCTTTGTGGTTCGGCCCGGGTTTTGGGGCCAAAAAGCATGATACGAGGTATAGCCTGGTAGCACTGGGGTGCTCTCGGGAGCCTTGAACCAGGTTTCAGTTACTGCACAGACGTCGATGTTCTCCATGCTGAGGAGTGCATCGAGTGCCTGCATCTTGAGATTTAGACTTCTGGCGTTGAGCAGCATTGCTTTTTAACTATCTCCTTCACATGAGAATCAACATATTTCGCTAAAGGAAAAGTTTTTGTTACCTTCGCTTCTACTATCAGGTGTAATGGGGGATCTTGAATCCTTTTATGAATCTTTGGAATACCGAATGTGGTGGGGCTCCTTGGCTGTGAAACAGAAAATAATGTTCCCTTTCATCTATTTGCCATAAAAAGGAATATAACTGGGGAGGACTGCATACGCAGTCCCACCTGGACGTTCAATAAGGCCAACAAAAGTGTAAATGGATGTGACAATGCCTTGAACAAACTTGAGAATGGCCACAGTGACAATTTTGTGAAAAGCAGTGACTCCATGGTTAATAATAACAATGAGATTTTTTTTTTTTAATACATACACCAACCCCAAGGAGGTCAGAATGGTTTCAGAACTGGGGCGGGACTAACAACCCCAATTGGACTGGTGTTTTGTCCTGGAGGAAGGGAACTGGTAACTACAACAGATGACCTTAATGTTGACAATGTTTTTAATTGTTTTAATGACGATGTGTGTAACCAGATGTATAAAAATGTTGGTTTGGTTTCTGTTTCAGACAACAATGTTAGTGGTGCATGCAGTATTATCACCAATGTAAATGGTGATTTCATATTGTACTTTTTGTTTCGGGTCAGTGATCAAGGAACAGGCAATCTAGATAATCTATGTAGGAAACCCAGTACATTTAATCCACCATTGCAACCCGTGGTTCAGCTGTTTGAAAAGTTATGTGAGCTAGATCTCATAAAACTTTTTAGGTCCTGTAACAATTGTTTGTTTCTTTCGGCTTTACTTGGTTAGGGGTCGCCACAGCGGAACTCCGGTCCGCTAATGATTGGTAGTGGATTTTTACGTACCGGGTTACCAGCCCTGACGCACAACCTTCAACGATGAGTAAAGAAGAAACATTACTTATGGCAATAAGAGGGGGGAATGCCCATGTAAGGTTTATGAAACAGGATAAGGGTGGGGGCCTTATGGTGATGAATACTGATGATTATGTCACTAACCTGTTGATTTTGCTTTACTCTGACACACATGAAGTGTCAATTAATGACATGAACACAGCCTACAGGCGGATTGATATGTTGTTAGAAGGTTTGTCAATTAACAGGACAATAGATGAAAGGGAACATTATTTTATATCTTGGGAACACCCAAGGACCCCCACCATATTCGGTATTCCAAAGATTCATAAAGGAATTCTGGATCCTCCATTACGCTGGATAGTAGAACCAAAGGCAGCCAAAACGTTTCCGTTAGTGAAATATGTTGATTCTCATCTGAGGGAGATGGTTAAGAAGCAATCTTTTATTTTAAAAGATTTGTGGGATTTTTTATCTAGAGTGACTGATTATCTTTATGATGAAAATTTGATCTTTCTGTAGATGTCAAGGATCTGTTTTCTGTGATCCCACATGAGACTGGTACAGATTGGTTCTTTGTTTTTTTGTCAGTTTTCAGACATGAATCAAATTTGTTCCTTAACTCTTAGATCTTTGATGGAATGTATTCTTGAAAACAAGTATATATTTTTTGAACAAAAGTCATTTAGGCTAAGAACCAGGGTGGCTATTTGGGGCAGCATGTGCCCCCATATTTGCTAATATTGTTCTTGCATACTGGAAGAACACAGTAGTGTTTCCTTCAGAATTTTCGGTCCATTGGAATCTTTATGGTAGATTCCTGGATGATATTTTTTTGGAACAACACAAAAGAAAGGCTGAAAGAATATTTTTGAATTCCTTAGTATATCTACTGGCTTTCTTGAGTTTACTGTGAACTCTGATTTGGAAATCATCACCTTCCTAGATGTCAAGATTACCAAGGACAGGATGATGGGGAGATTTGTTTCAACATTGTTTAGGAAGCCCTCTTACACTAACAGCCTTCCGCATTTTGATAGCTGGCACCCCCCCCCCCACACACACACACCAAAAGAAATCTTTTGTGAAAGGGGCACTATTAGTAAACAAGGCAGGCGAAGAATTACAGTCCACAGGTGGTTTATTAAAACAAATATACATGAAGCACTTTTCGTCGAGTTCAATGACTTAGACTTTCTCAGATAAAAAAATTTCACTAAAAAGTCGGTTTAAAAACCGTTATTACAATGTCATGTGCACAAAATTAACATGAATAATTAATTACAAAAAACTTTAACCCTTTACTAGCTAATCCTATGTAACAAATCATAAATCAAGTATTTGAATGTTCCAGGTGCACAAATTCATTGTCCATACACGTTTAAAAAGTAAAAATGGAAAGTGTGTATATGTATATAGAAACCAATATATATGGATACTTATAAAAATATGATAGTACATGTTTCTTAATTACATGTAATCTAGCCTTTTCAAACTGTATTCATGCCATCTGTTTAAACTTTTGGTTCTGGCAAGCATTTACACGAAGTTGCCATAGTAATTCTAATTCTTCTAATAGAATGGAACTTGGGCCCCCTCTAGTATCCGAAGTTATCTGATCAATAGCTCTGAATTTAAACTGATGGGTTGGGAAGCTTACTATATGTCTAGCTAAGGCATTTTCTAATTTACCTCTGCTAATACAATATGTGTTCATAAACACGCTCTCTAAGCTTCCGATCAGCTTTTCCGATATAGAAAGCAGGGCACGATAAGCACTGAGCTAAGTAAACTACCATTCTTGTATTGCAATTGAATTTTTTCCAAGTTAAGTACGGAATGTTCCTAATGTAAGACTTTTGGCCTGTTTCCATGTACCTACAGTGGTTACACATCTCACACTTATACATTTCAGGGTTCCTTGTTGTACTTAGTATGGGTCTTTCTAGCATGCTTTTCAAATTATGACCTCTCCTAAAAATTATTGTTGGAAAATCACCAATTTTTTTAGCCAATTCCCTGTCATTACTTAGTAAATTCCAATTTTAATGATGATTTTTTTTCATTTCAAATGCATTTGTACTAAATATAAAACTCAAGTTAATTATTTGTATCTATGTTAGATGAATTAGACTGGCTGACGCAGTCAAATACAGTAGAGTTTTGCATTACCGTAGATGTCGGTGGGTTTTGTGTGTACTCTGTTCAAAATAGGTTTATACACCCCCTAGTTACTTTTATTTATAGCTTCAGTAGTCAGTTTGGTAATTAAAGAGTTGGGATATCCTCTTTTCAAAAACATATGTCTGAGTTTTTCACATTCCTCCAATAATTCATTATCTAATGTCACCATTCTTGCTGCTCTCACTAGCTGCCCTTTGACCATGGACCTTTTTCTGGTTGTGAGGGTGTGAGCTAGTCTAATGCAAGAATGCATTAGAATGTGTTTTTTTCTATGTATTTTTGCTATATATCTGGACTGAATTCTATCTTTAAGTCGACATCTAAATATGATATATTTTCATTGTCAAAATTGCTAGTAAATTGTAAAAAATGAGTAGTGTTATTCAAATAATGTACTAGCTGTTTAGACACACTTTTGTCTTCTTTGAGTACGGTAAATATATCGTCCAGATATTGGGTGTAGTAGTGTAACTGAGTGTTAATGTAACTTTTATTTAAAATGAAGTGATTTTTCCCAATGGGCCATCACCAAGTTTGTGAAACACGGTCATTGTTCATAAAGATCGCACATCCATTTTCACTATTTTGTTTGTTAATCAAAACGGTAGTTACCGCTTCCATTTGGCTCCCCCCCCCCCCCAAGTGTTGTCCGGGTGTTGTTGATGCACTCGAGTCGAATTGTGGCTGTGCCTCTTCGGACTGTGAAAATGTTGCCGGTTCATTTGAATTGCCTGCGCGTACGTGTTATTATCATGATAGTTGTTGATGTTCCCTTCAGTTGTAATGTTATGTGTAAATGCTCGTTTGTTACCTTTTTGAGCCGTTATATAGACTTGGTTACTCATATGAGCTATTGCATGGCCTTGTTTACTTGTAGTTGGTCTTGGAGAAGATAATAAAAATCTGGAGAAGATGATAATGGGAACGAAGAGGAAGTGATGTCACCGAATCCTGCTAGGAGTAAACAAGCCCATGCAATAGCTCATAAGAGTAACCAAGTCTATATAACGGCTCAAAAAGGTAATGAACGAGCATTTACATAAAAGAACGTTGCAACTAATGAGAATATCAACAACTGTCATAACTGCCGTTTTGATTAACAAACAACAAAATAGTGAAAATGGATGTGAGATCCTTAAGAACAATGACCGTGATTTAAAATATACAATTTCTCATTATTCAGTATACACATGGAATTAGTAGAGTTACTTTCCAGAGGTCTAACTTTTGTTCCAACTTAACCCCTGACTTAGCTAAAACTTTGTTGGATTTTAAATGTTTTGTTAGAAAACTGAATTTAGCCATTGTATTGGGTAACCATGAACCATCTTCTATGGAATTTAAAATTCCTGGTACATATAATCCACCTACTCACCCCACATTGTGTTTGTTTGATCGTATTTGTGAACTAGACATTAGAACTCTGCTAAATGATTACAACAGGAATTCATTTAAGTGTAGAAACATGTCTAGAAGTGGAAGTATGGCTTTGAAGCGTCAGAAACATTTACCAGTAAGGTTGATGAAGCCTAACAACAGGGGTGGATTAGTCGTAATGGACACTGATGAGTACACTGAGAAGATGAGATTCTTATTAGATAGTGACACCTATGAAAAAGTCAGTTTAAATCAACTCAATATAGCTTATAGTCATATCAACTCTTATTTTAATGACATGTTCATTGAGGCTAGTATAGATGTCAACATATTTAACTATTTAACAACATTTCCTAAAATACCTAAATTGTTCGGGGTACCTAAGATACATAAAAGTATATCTGACCCACCTATGAGAGCCTTAGTGGATGCTAGACACTCAATTACATACTCTAGTGCTAAATTAGTGGATGATATTTTAAAGAAATATATCACTAAGGAAGCACATATTTGTCGTGATTCTTGGTCTTTTCTAGCAGATAACCTTGAATTTGACGAAGAATATAAATTTCTGACCGCAGACGTAAGAGAGTTGTATAGCTCAGTACCGCATGTAGAAGGAACTGAGTGGGTTTCATCTAAGATGAGAATTAATGGAGCACCCCCGTAAGAAGTTAGACTTGTAGAAGAACTCTTGGGCATTATATTAACAAACTGTATATCTTTTGACAAAGAAAGTTACTTACAAAAGTAGGGGTGGCAATGGGCTCACTATGTGGTGAGAGTTTCACAAACTTGGTGATGGACCATTGGGAAAATCACTTCATTTTAAATAAAAGTAACATTAAGACCCAGTTGCACTACTATACCCAATATCTGGACGGTATATTCATTGTACTCAAAGGATACAAAAGTGTGGCTAAACAGCTAGTACATTATTTGAATAATACTACTCATTTTTTACAGTTTACTAGCAATTTTGACAATGAAAATATATCCTATTTAGATGTTAACTTAAAGATAGAATTTAGTCCAGATATACAGCAAAAATGCTTAGGAAAAACACATTCTAATGCATTCTTGCATTACACTAGCGCACACCCTCACAACCAGAAAAAGTCCATGGTCAAAGGGCAGACGAACTAACCCCTCACCTAAACTCACTGTTCAAACTCAGACTTTCCACAGGCTATATACCCATAGAGTGGTGCACAGCAGCTGTTATTCTGCTCCACAAAGGTGGAGCCACAACAGACCCTGGGAACTATTGCCCTATAAGCCTGACTAGCTTGGTCTGCAAGGCTATGGAGCGGATCATCATGGAACTTCTTAACAGAGACATTGTGAACCTCCAAACACTGGACCCTACCTAGTTTGGCTTTAAGGGCAGATCATGCCTCCTAAATCTGGTGGACTTCTTTGAGACAGTTACCAAGGCTATAGACGAGGGAAAGGTGGTACACACAGCCTACCTAGACCTCGCAAAGGCCTTCAACACCATTCCTCATTCTGGTATTATAGACAAGCTCACCAGTCTGAATGTAAACCCCTATGTCACAAGATGGGTTGTCAACTGGCTCACGGACAGAACACACATGGTGAGAGTTGCGGGAGCTAGGTCCGACTCTAAACCGGTTACAAGTGGTGTTCCCCAGGGCTCAGTCCTATGACGACTCCTGTTCAGCATATACATCTCAGAGGTACAGGCAAGCACAGGAGGACTATGGATGACCAAGTTCGCAGACGATTACAAACTAGGGGCTATAATTGACTCCCTGGCTGGCACAGACATCCACCAAAAGGGTCTCACTGAGACGGATACCTGGTGTCAAAATCATGGCCTCAAGCTAAATGCGAAAAAGTGCATAGTCATCCCCTTTGGAAAAAACAAAGTACCCACAAACTACCACATAGGTGGTAGTCCCCTAAATACGGAAAACGTAGCAAGGGATCTGGGGACCCAAGTAGACGGTAATATCTGCTTTGATAATCACATTGCCACAGTGGTTATAAAATCCTTCTATGTGGCCCACCTAATTACAAAAGGGTTTGCATCCAGATCAAAAAGGTCATTGTGCCCCTCTATTCATCACTCATCGGCCCATCATAGAGTACAGTGTCCCATTTGGGATGTACCTTACAAGACACCTGCAACAGCTGGAAAGACCAAAGAAGTACCTCACCAAGAGGATCACTGGCCTCAAACAGATGCCCTATGCAACTCGACTAAAGAAACTCCAGCTGTACTTGGTTGCATACCTCCTGCCTACAGTTGATCTCTGCCTGCCATACAAGGCCATGTCCAACCCAGAATTGATAGACATGCTCCACCTAAAGTAAACCTTATCCTCTCCAGCCACACGCTCTAGGGATCTAAACCTCACCACAACAATAAATAGGATGTGCTGGAGGGATAGATTCCTGTCCCAGAGACTTCCCATGCTTTGGAACAAGATTCCAGTCAACATTAGGCAGACTCCACACTCTTCAAGAGAAACCTTGACAAGTGGAAGGGAAACAAAGTTTACCGCGGGGATCACTTCAGTGGCTCTGCTGGATAGAGGCATATGGAACTAATCTAAGGGGGCGGCGAAAGCCAACACATTCTTGCTAGGCTTATAAAAGCCTTTGGGCAGATAGCCTAGTACCTACCTATGAACCTATCTGAAGAAGTTTGATCATTATCAAACTAAAGCGCTTATTTTGGTGTTCGTGTCTTTGTTAATAAAAGTTCATTTGAACTGTTTGCCATCGTGCCACTGTTGGATATTTTTATAATTTGTTTTTTTCTTTTTTTTCTGTGTACGTCTGTTCTAGAATAGAAACAAAAACCCGATCCAGGTTTCAGTAAAGGTCTTATAGTTATATATTTATTGGTATGATAACTAATTATTTGCTAGAAGTATCTATCTTCATCAAGGCCCTTATTACTTGACATGTCCTCCTCAGTATTTTATTAACATGTTGTTTCAACTGATAATTCCCAGGTAATTGTAACTTGGGCTTACCCCCCCAAGAATAAAAGTAGAACTGTAGAAGTACATCATTTGTTTCCCACTATGAACAGCCTTGCATATCGATGAAGTGAATTTTATTCCATTAAGTTGCAGCCAGCTGATAAAGTATATTTTTGTATTTTATATATATATATATATATATATATATATATATATATATATATATATATATATCCAATACTCAATTTGACCATCTTAGCATCCTTTACATCTTCTGCAAGCTTGTCTACCCAGCATTGTTCATTAGCTTGGAAAGTGGATATAAAAGCATGAAAATATAAGGGGTCCTAAGAAAACTCCGAGGTGTATTCCCTTTGAGATTTAAAATGTTGATCTATTTCCCTTGATCACTCTTGCAGATCTATTCGATATCCAGTTTATAAGTAAATAATTAAATTGTCATTTTAGTAACGTCTTAGTAATTTTGTTACATGGAACTGTATCAAAGGCCTAAGAGCTAAATAAATTACATCAACATTCATGTCCATATCCTAGGCCTTAACTACTTTTGAATAAAAGGCAACAAATTTTGTAATAGTGGACCTTCCAATGGAAAATGTGTGGATATATATCGTAATATACATGCTTATCTTTGCACAGCAGTAAATGAGACCAAAACTCTCTTAAAACTCTTCCCTAAAATACTGGTTGGACTGATTGTCCTTTACTTTTCAACAAAAGCTGATTCACCTCCCTTGTTAATAGGGGTCCTTACTACACTTTTTCATTGTGTAGATAATATCCCACGTAACAAGGATAGTTGAAACGAATACAGAAAAGTATTCATGTTATTCTTAATAGATGGCATAAAAAATGTTGATTCCAGCCAGGCCAGGGGCTGAATGTGGTTTTATGTTTGTCAAAGCCTTTGCAATAAACTCTGGTTGTAAAACAGGGCAAACACCCCTTGCCCTATTTTTATCCATCTTAGTATTAATTGAGTTAGCATCCCCCATAAATTTGCCAAAATAATTTGCAAGATATTCAGATGTAGAACTAGCATCAGTTACTAGTAATTCCATCACATAAAATTCAGTCATCTTATTTATTTCTCTTAATATATTTATGAAAGACCAAGATTTAATTCTTAACAACACCTGACTTTTCCAACATACTGCCTTACATTAGCTGTTGATTTTTTGAAAAGAAATTTATTTTGTTCAGTAGGAGTTCATTTAAATCTTTCACAACATCTTTTCTTATTCTGTATCAAAGCTGCTACTTTAGAATTAAACCACAGGGACTTGTTTAATTTCAAGTGAATATATGCTTTTTTTTTTTTAAAACGGGAACAGAACAGACTATCAGTGACTACCAGTCAGTATATAAAGGCAAAAAGCAGCCTTGTAATAATTCTTCTCTTAAAAGAAATTGTAAAAATTAACAAGAGTTGCTCACTTTATAGTACACCAAAGCACAGAGTGATCTGAATTACTTAGCAAGTTTTGAATTATTAAACACCAAAACCTCTTGAGATGAAAGTCACATCTAGAACAGGTGTTATCCTAGTTTGTTTTTAATGTATTTTAAGGCACCAGTCTCGCATAAGAAATATAAAAAGTGGTAGTTGAACCCGTTACTGCCAAAACATATTTAGCCAGTTAATACTAGACAAATTCAAATCCCTCCCACAAATAAAATTATAGCCAGAAATACTCTTGGAAAGTTCATGCACATGTGATGTATTTAAAGGAGGTCTGTGAAATGCAGAATTTTGTTTTGTCAACTGATCATGGTAAAAAGTTAATAACATCTGAACTTCAGTCTTAAATTGCAGTTGCGCTTCAAGAACTTCCTTTGTATAAAATGATACCCAACCTCCCCAACTATCCTTCCTGTATAAAATATAAAAACCATTATAACCAGGGAAATTTAATGAGAAAACAAAGCATTAAACCAAACCCAGTAGTGACCGCTACATCCACAACATCTTCAGATTGTAACAGAAATGTCTATCATGTTTGTTTAAACTTATTGCATTTCTTATAAAGAGAACCAAAGTGTATCTGTTTCTTTTCACATAGGTTTCCCTGAAAATTGATAGATTCCACTTCTACCAAAAATAAATAAATAAATAATTACTCATCTTTCTTAATTTATGAGAAATAATTTTGTTTGCTGAGTGGTTTAGGTGAAACCCATCAACAGAAAAGTTATCTGACTTCCCCATGAGAAATAATTTTGTTTGCTGAGTGGTTAGGTGAAACCCATCAACAGAAAAGTTATCTGACTTCCCCACCTTATATTTCCATAACCAAACATGAATTTTGGGTCTCATACATGCACCTTCTTATAGCATTTTACTCATTAAAGCTACTTGTTGCTTACTGTATTTAGTTGCCAGAAAGAGATCCATGAAGAGAAATTTAATCTTTTTAAAGCAGTGTTCAGCTATTTCTTAACTTCCTTTAAAATGTTTTGAGGTTCATTCTTCCCCACATCATTGTTGCCACCACATATTATAGCCAAAAACTGGCCATCAGATTTAAGAAACTTGAATGTCATTCTTGATATCAAGAAGCTTTGCCCTCCCCATGTAGGGCTGAAGCAATCCTATTTTTGTTAATACGGGGTAATTTTTCATTTGACATAACATTGAGTCTTCAGTTATCAAAATGCAGTTATTACTACTACTGTAGTTTGCACTAAGATTAGTTTCCAGTAATTCTGTTTGATTTAGATTAGTTTCTGCTAGTGAGATTCGATTAAATGGCTTTTTCCCCAACAAAGTTCCTGCTTCTGTTACATCATCATCATGTAGGTTGAGAGATTCCTCAAGTAGATATTACTGGGGAGAGAGGGTCTGCTGTTAGCATTCATCTCATGGTTATTGACCTGTATAATGTTATCACCCTCAGTCCAGTATTTCTAGCACCCATAATTACTTATTTTCCTTTAACTTGTAAGTGTAGAGAAGTTACTACATCCATGTCAATATCTTTAATATGCACTAGTTTATTTCTGGAGTCTTCCATATCTACCAAAACATTTCCTAGTCTCTTTTTCGTAACTTTATTACTTTGCTGAACTACATCTCAGTATCGTGACCTAGTATTATCTTCCTGTCTGGACTGACTCCTGTGTCTCATTCTTTTTAGTGGAGGGCTTTATCCAGTAAGTAATTAACAGCTTCCCTCCTATTTCTGCCGAAATCAAAGTTTTCTTTGTTGGTTTGTAATCTTGAGAATCCCTGTGAAACAGTGGACTCTAAAACATTCCTTTCTTCTGTTTGACTCCCTTTATCTTTACACTGCATTTGGACTTTCAAAACTAAGTACCATTTAATACAGTCTCTACACCTTTTACAAAGCCGTTTCCGAAGTCGTGAAATTGTAAAATAGAACAGTGTGAGAATTTCTGCTGTACCAGAAAAACTGGAAGGAACAGACTGCACTGAATTTATGGAAGTATAGATGAGCAACTGGACTGATGTTCCATAGCAGGATTTATTAATCTAAAAAGCACATTGTCTGTATACTCCTAATGTGGCCATGAGAAAGGCATTTGAGACCTGTATTAGTAAAGATAAGAATACAGCCATGACAAAGCGGTTAAAATCTATATTAGTAAAGATGTACTCATAGTAGCAGAAAAAGTTGCTCCCGACAAAATTCTGAAAGAAGGGAAAAGTATTAAAAATTGGGGACAGCAGAGCATTTGAGGAAAGTGATTGTTCATTACACCAGGCAAAAGAGAAAAGGCTATCCTAGCAATCGGTGAATGTCGAAAGGGAGATGTGAGATTCAAGCTACTATATCCAGCTTTCTTTGAAATATTTTTTTTTCCTAGGAGAATCAAAAGTGTTTTTGGATTCAGAACAGGCTAAGGAGGAAATCAAGTTTAGCCAGGAAACAATGAGTTGCCAAATGGAATGAGACTTTTTTGTCATTCTTCTGACAATAAAAAGCTCATATAAATACTTTGCCAGTGAAACCTTTTCTATTCTAAAGGAAAATGCTTGAGCAACAGAAAAACAGAGTTGGTTAGAAGAATTAGGAGTATCTTGGACTTAACCAGAGACGGGTGTTGGAGAATACCAGGAAAAAGACTACCAACTTTCTGAAATCAGTGAATAACTAGAGTGAAAATCATTATTCCCATACAATATGGGGACTAGCCATGAAATATGGCTTTGTAATAATAAGAAAAAGTGGATTTTTTTTTGAGTCTGTTAACCTGAACAGTGAACTATAAAACCTACACCTCATATCTTCATTAATGTTTAGGAAGACATTAAAGACTGGACACACAACAAAAACTGTTTTGTGTTGCTAATATTTGTATAAAAAATATAATTTAATTTGCTTGTTATATTGTATAACAGTTTTGTATAATGTGTAGTCAGGAGTATTTTAAAGGTGAGGTGGAAGAGTCTGTGTCTGCTGTATGTGTTGAAGATGTTGAATAAAGAATGGCCAGATAGAAGCAAGTCAAAGTTAATGTAAAGTTGTGATCTTAGGCTCCTGGCATAGGGGTATAAAAGTGTGCTCACATTAGTGTACGATTAGAATCAAGATTTCCCATGTTGTTACAGAGGTGGATATCTAAGTTAACATATTTTCTTGAGCTGTAGACCTAAGTTAACATATTTTCTTGAGCTGTAGACAAGTTTTTTTTAACCAATATGTCTGAAAAGTAAGATAAAATGATGAAAGGCATTGAAAATTATAGTTCATTTTTGTTTTGTAAAGTCATTAGCTATTTTTCCACTAGCAAAGTCTTTTGCTGTGGAACAAAAAAGTCAAAAGGTGCAAGAGGGGGCTGAAGAGTGTTCTTGGGGAAGTTAATAAAGATTCCTTCGAGCATCGGCAAAGTCAGTAGCCATTTTCTCTTCCAATACCAGCTTAAAGGTTAGAATTCTGCAGTGGAAAGTAATTAACTGCAAGAGGTCTCAACACTATCTGCTGAATGAACTTCACAAGATGCAGAGTAATATTTAAAAGTACACTGGTAAGCTCTTCAGTACAAGTTCAATGAAGTTTGGAACTGTGGGTAGTGAATACGTTATAGAAGTAGCTGCCTCACCAGCAGCCTTAGCACTTTAATGCATTTAATATAATAGTATGCAATTTAGTTTCTATTTTTAAAAGTAGCCATTGCACTTTGGCAGTGCACTTTTCATGGGTCTAAAATGTAATTTTAGTGAAATAATTCAAATCTGGGAAGATTAAAAATTACTGTAAGTGGGAACATAGACTTTAGCACTTTGGCATGGATAACTTTAATTTTAGGTTAGATAATGCCCATGGTTGCAGCTGTCAATATGGGGCAACTGCTTCTATCTGAGTGGGTAAACTTAATTTCTTGAAAGGTTATACAGTTGTTTGTATTTGTCCCAAGTTAAAAAGGGATGGGGGTTGAACTTTTTTAGTGCTTTCATTGAAGCAAAAAGTTTTGAAAAGCATGAGTTCAAATGGAGATGAGAAGAAACAGCTGCATAAGAGGACAGCCTAATAAAACATTGTGTTTATTTAATTTCAGTAACTGGCCTTGATACCAGGAAAAAAGAAATACAGGGCACCTGCAACCACAAAACATGAGGAAGAATCACTGACTGGGGAAAGTTCTGCAGCTCTTCAGCAAAAAGCAATGCAACTTCCAAGCATGACTTCCAGTAACCTACAGGAAGAAAGAAGACAACTGCGCACAGACCTGGTTAAAATAAACAAAACACTGACAAACAACAAAAGGTTGGAAAGAAATGGAAGCAGCTTTAAACAGATATTCAGATGAGATGGTAAAGCTGCCAAAATTAGAGACTGAAGTGAAGAAAAAGCAGGTTGAATGAGATTTCTCAGGAAGAGCTATTTAGAAAACCTGAGATTTCAGCTATACTGGAGAACCAGGAAGGAACAGACTGCATTAATTTTATGAAAGCACAAATAAGCAACTGGACTGGTATTCCGCAGCAGGAGTTGTTCGCTAAAAGGGCACATTTTGTGCATGCTCCAAACCTGGCTATGAGAAAGCAGCCTAGACCTTTAAAAGTAAAGATGCAATCCTACCAGCAGATGTAGTTGATTCTGAGAAAACTGTGGCAGGAGGACAAAATACTAAAAGTAGAAGACGGCAGAGTATTTGTGGAGAATGATTACTCATTGTACACCAGGCAGAAGAAGAGTAAATTCATTCCACTGTTCAGGGAATGTCGAGACCTAGGTGTGAGATTCAAACTGCTGTATCCAGTTGTCTTCAAGGTATTCTTCCCTAGATGGACAAAATCATTTTTTGATGAAGTACATGCTAAGGTGGAAATACAGAAGTTTGTCCGACAAAAAGTGAGCTGTGAAACAGATTCTGTTTCTTGTTCTGGTAATAAAGACCATAGAGAGAGTGTACCTGTGAAACCCTTTCCACTGTATTAATGGAAAATGTTGGTGAGAAGGAAGGAACCATGAGAGTTGACTAAAAGAATTGAGAACAGGGTGGAAATTAAGTAGAGACAGCATTTGGGAGATGGAGATTAACGGTAATGAAACTAGTAACTTAATGTGGGATTACAGTGCAGTAATTATATTTGTGAAATATGGCCGAACAAGAACGTCTGGACATATTGTACTTTTTCAGAATGTGTTGGGTTTGTGGGGGACTCTAAATTATATGCCCTATTTCATGTAAAGACATTTTTTTTTCTTAATAGGATTTTTGTGGTGTGTAGTGTTTATTGCATGCTATAAATTAAAGTTTTCTCAGTTATTTTTAATGAGGATTGTAAATAGGTGCTGCTGTTCTTTTTCTTTCCTTTTTTCTTACTTCTCTCTTTCCTTTTCAGTTTTTAAGAAATGTAGGCACTGCAATGAAAAAAGGCTGGTTAAAAGAGCATGGAAAAAGAAAAATTAATGTGCTTTTTCTCATTTTTGCATGGGGGAATGACTAGATTAAGGACCTTAGATTAATTAATAACACATTTTAATAGAAAGCAAGTAAATGAAAAATAATACTGAATGTTGTGAGGCTTTTTTCCCTCTAGCAAATTAATATATGCTTAGTAGCAATTCTGTACTGGCTGTATTGTCTCCATGGAAACAGTATGATAAAATTGTCTGGTTCTCAATCTGATAATGAGAAATTAGCTGTCTGGTTCTCGTGTCTCCATGGAAGACAGTCTGATAGAGAAATTGGTTAGTTTGGTGGAGAGTGATTGGCTGGGGAAGAAAAAAAGAAGAGAAACTGGTTAGGAGATAATGTTCTCAGAAAGCATTCAGGGGTTTCCTCAGCTGGGAGAACTGTAAGGATAAGACAAAACCAGTTAGCACTTAGTAGAAGTGCAGAATGCACCATGTGTCTTAGCACGAATAACATTTATTTTAGGTTAATTCAAATATTTGAGTGTCTGTCAGCTTGGGACATTTGCTCCTATTAAAAGGGTAAAACTTCAATATTTGAAGATGTATATAGATGTCCTTCAAGGATGCATCTGCAGTCCTTACAAATGGGTTGTCCTGTCATCAGGCAGCCCTTCGGTCGGCCGGATTCCAAAGTCTGGGTCCGGCTTCGGCTGGTGTCGCACTTCACCCGACGTCATCACTGCAGTTTTTCGGGTATAAAGGCATCAGCCGACGCCATCTTCCTCAGTCTTTCTTGCCGCGTGGCACCCGAAGCAGAAGCTGTTCGCAAGTGCCGGTCGGTCAGATCCAGAGATTACTACTACCGAATACTACTTCGAAGACTTCTAAAAAGCTAAGTACCCCGTTGGGGACTCTTTCTTGCCTCAGCCGATGTCAGAGAAAGTGAATAACTGTTTATCTTGTGGGAAACAAATACCTCATAAGGATTTCCACTCCTACTGCATACATTGTTTAGGCCCAGACCACGACGTAGCAGCTTGTCTAGCCTGTGCTTCTTTTAACCGACGGACGCTTAGACGTCGGTCGGAGTTTGCTGAACAGATATTCGGCTCTGATTTTGCCTATATTATGCCGTCGGATCCTCCGACTACTCAAATTTCCAAAAAACGCAAAGAAAAGGACCGACACTTGCGGTCCACGGTTTCGGCCGAAACCGCGATTAAGCAAACCGCGAGTGTCTCGGTTTCGGCCGAAACCGAGCAAGTGGTTCTTTCTTCAGCCGAAACCATGCCTTCTACCGAGGCCTCCTCTAACCTGGTAGAATCGGCTTCTGAAATCCAACCTTCTGTTGCAATTTCTCAGGAATTATCAGACACTATTCCCCTGGATATTTCTACCCCTGCACGTGGAGCTGCTAGGCCTCCAGCAGCCATGTCTATTAAGGCCTTTGCCAGGGCTAAAGCAGCCAAAGTTTCAAAAACGGTGCCTGCCAAACCCCCTTCACACAGGCCCAGCACCAGCTCCCATATGCTTTCTTTGGCTGAGGATCTAATTTCTTTAATTCGTGGATCCCAGCCTCATCCAGACAGGACCTCTCTCCCACCTCCAGAAAAGAGGCCTAGAGCAGAGCCCCCTGAGCCAGTATCCACAGATGATTCCTCTGATGACTCAGAGCATACAGATCCTCCTGAGGCTTCTTATTCCCCTTACGAAGACTCTGATGCTGAAGAGTCCATTCCTTCAGCCTCTCCTCTTGAGGAATTTTCCTTTGGGAAAACTTTGCATGCTATGAGGGAACAATTTCAGTGGCAGGGCCAAGATTTCTCAGACTCCAGAAAAAGGCTTAGAACCTTTCTACATTTGCCACAACATAGGCCTTTAGCCATACCTCCAGTTCTTTCTGTTGTAGATGATGCATTTAATGATGCTTGCACTGCTGCTGATTCATTACCTCCGGCTCCTGCTAAGCCCGATAAGTTCTACAGGGTCCCGGACACTCATCACCATTTATATAAGGCTCCCTTTGCAGACCCAGAGACTATCTCCCAGGGCCCTAAAGCTGTAGCAGCTACTTCTACTAAAGACCCCCTCCCCTCTGAAAGGGAATCTAGGTCCTTAGAGAGATGGGGTAAAAAAGTTTACACTTCTGCTACTTTGTCAGCAAGGGCTTTGAACTGCCAATTTCATATGATTCAATATCAAGAGTTTATGCTTGACCAGTTAACTAAAAAGCTGTCCTCTGAAGAATCATTAGATAAAAAATATGTTCAGGAAATGGTACATAACATACAGCAGGTTAGTAACCATTCTTTAAAATGTGGCTATGATGCACTGGAGGCTTCCTTTAGATCAGCCATGACTGGCACAGTTATCAGGAGACATGCATGGTTGAAAGAACAGGCATTACCAGACCATGTCAAATCAAAGCTTTTGGATGCACCTATGGACAAGGTCAATTTATTTGGTTCCCCTGCCAACAGGTACTAAAAAAGATGGAGGAGAAGGCGAAATCTGTACAAACAGTGAAAGATTTCTTACAGGTACAACCTCCAAGGTTTAGCAGGAATTGGCCCTCCAAGAATTGGTCCTTTCTGGCCTCCTCTAAGACACACACAGAGGCAGGAACAGGCGTTCTAGAGGCAGAAACCAATCCAGGGGTGCCTACAGGGGATGCCAGTGGCAAGGTAACAACCAGCGAGGCACAGACGCAACCACCACCACTACGACAACTCAATCACAGTGACTTGGCATTGACACCGCCTACCAGGGAACAACTAGAAGCACCTTTAGGCGGAAAGCTAACCTTATTTTCAAAGAACTGGCATTGCATCACAAGGGAAAAATGGATTTTGCAAACTATAGACCAAGGTTACAGGTTCCACTTCCATACTCTACCAGGAAAGAGAGGAATGCCAAACCTACCACCTACTCAAAGGGCAGAAGCTCTAAAGCAAATATCTCAACTATTAAGAATGGGAGCTGTGGAAAAGGTACCATCTATGGAGAAAGGAAAGGGATTTTACTCCAGACTCTTCCTGGTACCAAGAAAAGAAAACAAATGGAGACCTATTCTAGACCTGTCCGCTTTAAACACATTCCTCTTTGTTCCAAAATTCAAAATGCTGACCCTACAGCAGCTTCTTCCCATCCATGCTGGGCAATGAGTCTTGGCTGGTAACTCTAGATCTCAAGGAGGCATACCTGCACGTCCCCATTCGACCAATTTGCAGAAGATACCTCAGATTTCTTGCAGGATCAGAGCATTATCAATTTTCAGCATTGCCCTTTGGCTTGTCTACTGCGCCCAGAGTGTTCACGAAATGCCTGGCATCAGTAATTGCTCATTACAGACTTCAGGGGATCCAAATATATCCCTACCTGGACGACTGCCTGATACAAGCGGACAACAAAAACAAGCTAACAGAAGACTTACAAAGAGTCATTTACCTGTTACAAGCCCTGGGATATACAGTCAATATAAAAAAGTCAAGGCTGATTCCATCCCAAAGAATAACCTTTCTGGGTGCAGAGCTGGACACTTCAAAACAAATGGCATTCCTAACTGCAGAAAAGAAAGAGCAACTACCTCTCTACTTCTTGGCATTAACAAAGCAGAACCATCTAACTGCAAGAAAAGTGCTTCAAGCCCTAGGCTTCATGGCATCCTGCATAATTCTGGTCCCTCATGCCAGACTGCATATGAGAAAGCTACAGTGGTACCTGAAAAATTTGTGGTCCCAACACAAGCACAGCCTAGAAACCAAAATTCCAATAATCCCATGCCTGAAGCAAGAGTTCCTATGGTGGGCCCAGGCCTGTCAATCAAACACAGGATTGCCCTTCTGCAACAGTCAACCAAACCAAACCATCACGACAGATGCCTCAGACCTCGGTTGGGGGGCACACATGCTGGGCAGGTGCATACAAGGCTTATGGACTCAAGACCAGCTGCGCCTGCACATAAATCTAAAGGAAATGCTGGCAGTAAAATTGGCAATCCAGTCATTCAGACCATTTCTCCTGGAAGGTCAGTTGATGATAAGGACAGACAACACCACAGTTATGTGGTACATCAACAAACAGGGAGGCACACATTCATATCCTCTATGCCGGCTGGCACTGGACCTATGGGATGTGGCTCTGAGCTACAACATTCAGTTACAAGCAATTTTTGTACCGGGAAAAGAAAACATTCTAGCAGACATATTAAGCAGAACTACCACAGATGCCCACGAATGGATGCTACATCCGGACATCTTCAAAGCCATTACAAGAAAATGGGGATTACCACAAATAGACTTGTTTGCATCCCCACTCAATCACCAGCTAAAGAAATTCTGCACAAGGACATACCACCCACTTGCTTGGAAGGTGGACTCCCTATCTTTCAGTTGGAAAAATCTGACAGCATACGCATTCCCACCTCTTCCTTTGATGCACAAGGTGCTTCTGAAGATCAAAGAGGACCGTCCAAGGATCATTCTAATAGCTCCAGACTGGCCAAGACAACATTGGTACCCACTGCTGAGAAGCATGTCTCTGGAACAAATATGGACACTACCCCTGATCCCCTTACTGTTAACACAGAACAACTACAACATCCTGCATCCGAACCTGAAAACTCTGCAGCTGACTGCCTGGAACATTACATAAGAGCAATTAACCCAAATTTATCCCAAAGGGTTAAAGACATAATCCTGGAGGCTCGTAGACCTTCAACAAGAAAGAATTATGCAGCAAAATGGAAAAGATATCTCATTTGGAGTACTGCAAAGGGCAAAGAGGTGACACTGGTAAACATAGCCAACATCCTGGAGTACTTGGCAGAGCTCTTCCATACAGGCCTGTCCTATTCCTCCATCAAGATACATGCATCAGCTATTTCAGCAGAATACAGCTTGGATCCTCCTGTCTTCTCTCATCCTCTGCTCAGACAGTTTCTGAGAGGAATCAAAAATGTAAAACCTCCTAGGAAACCACCATTGCCAGCATGGGACTTGAACTTTGTGCTAGAAAAATTGACACTTCCCCCTTTCGAACCAGCAGCAACAGCAGAATTGCAATACTTATCCTGGAAGACTGCTTTCCTGCTGGCAATAACTTCAGCAAGAAGGGTCTCTGAACTACAGGCATTAATGGCAGTGCAACCCTTCCTGATCTTCCATCAAGATAGAGTGTCCATGAGAACAAACCCTACATTCATGCCTAAGGTGGTATCCAGAGTGTCATTAAACCAGGCTATCCACCTACCTACATTCTTCCCCAACCCACAGAACAGGGGAGAAAGACTCTTACATACCTTGGATGTACATAGGCAATTACGCTACTACCTGGACAGGACCAAGTCCAATAGAAAAACTGACCAGCTTCTGGTAGCATATGCAACAGGAAAGGAAGGAAAACCAATTTCAAAACAGACCATCTCCAAATGGATAGGAAATTGTATTAAATTTTGTTACTCCTACCATGGAAAGAAAACTCCAGAGAACATCAGGCCTCACTCCACAAGGGCTACTGCCACTACCACAGCTTTCTTACGAGGAGTGGCTACTAAGGACATTATAGAGACTGCTACTTGGACCTCCATGCATACATTTGCCAAGCATTACAATTTACCTTTAAAATCTAGATCCCGAGCAGGTTTTGCCACTGCTGTTTTGCAAGGGATCCTAGTTACACCATAATCTCTACCTTTTTCCTCCTTCCCTAGTTTAGCTATGGTATTCTACCCATTTGTAAGGACTGCAGATGCATCCTTGAAGGACATAGTACAGTTTTGAACCTACCATAAATGTAGATGTCCGATAGGAATGCATCTGCAGTCAGGATTACCCACCCACCTTCCCCTCTGAGGTACTCCTAGGGTATTTGCCATCCTTCAGCTAGCTTGGGGGGGATCTATTATGGTGTATTTGTTTGTATATATGTACATACATGCTTATTTTATGTGTTTGCTCTCTACTTTTTGGAAACATTGGCATTTATCCAAATTTAGCCATCCAAGAGGGCACCTGGCATCTGGGGCAAGAAACACTGAGGAAGATGGCGTCGGCTGATGCCTTTATACCCGAAAAACTGCAGCGATGACGTCGGGTGAAGTGCGACACCAGCCGAAGCCGGACCCAGACTTTGGAATCCGGCCGACTGAAGGGCTGCCTGACGACAGGACAACCCATTTGTAAGGACTGCAGATGCATTCCTATCGGACATCTACATTTATGGTAGGTACAAAACTGTACTTTTTGCGTATTAGTTTTAAGTAGGTTTTAATGGGGTATTGGGGGTTATTTATTTTTTTGTGTGTGTGAGGGCTTTCAGTAAAACAAAGATGTCCTTCAAGGATGCATCTGCAGTCATCACATATGGGTTGTCCTGCCTCAGGCAGCCCTTCGGTCGTCCGGATTCCAAAGTCTGGGTCCGGCGTCGGCTGATGTCGCACTTTCCCCAACGTCAGAGCGCCTGGGGTATAAAAGCATCAGCCGACGCCATCTTCCTCAGTCTTTCTTGCCGCGTGGTGCCCGAAGCAGAAGCAGTTCGCAAGTGCCGGTCGGCCATTTCCTATATTTCAGCTACCGAAGACTTCAAAAAGCTAAGTACCCCGTTGGGGACTCTTCCTTGCCTCAGCCGATGTCAGATAAAGTTAATAATTATTTAACTTGTGGGAAACAAATACCTCATAAGGATTTCCACTCTTACTGCCTCCCCTGCTTAGGCCCAGACCACGACGTCTCAGCCTGTTCAGCTTGTCCTTCCTTCAACCGACGCACTCTTAGACGTCGGGCGGAGTTTGCAGAGGAATTTTTTGGGGCTAGTTTTTCGTATAAGATGCCGTCGGAGACTCCGACTTCACATTTAATTTAGAAACGGAAGGACAAGGACCGACACGCGGGCCGCGGTTTCGGCTGAAACCACGGCCAGGCCTACCGCGAGTGTCTCGGTCTCGGCTGAAATAGAGTCCTTGGTACTTCCGATTACCGAAACCGCTCAACCGACCACCTTGGTCCCGGCCACCTCGGTCCCGGAGGCCTCGGCCGAGTCGGTTATTGAATTTCCATCTGAAACTGGTGTCCTGGAACCTTCCGACACCATTCCTTTAGACAAATCTACACCAGCACGTGGTGCAGCCAGGCCTCCTGCATCCATGTCCATTAAGGCATTCTCCAGGGCTAAAGCTGCTAAACTCTCAAAAGCTTTGCCTCCCAAGGTTATCCCTCAGGGACACTCTACTGGTTCACAGATTCTAAGCTTAGCAGAGGATCTTATCTCCTTAATTAGGGGCTCTCAACCTCATCCGGACAGGGGCTCTCAACCTCCTCCAGACAAAAGGCCCAGGGTTGAGCCCTCTGATGGCTTTACTCTCTCGGACCACCAGGAGGAGGCTTTTTCAGCCTACGAGGATTCTGATGCAGAGGAATCTATTCCCTCGGCCTCCCCTCCTGAAGAGTTTTCCTTTGGGGAGACACTACACACTATGAGAGAGCATTTCCAATGGCAGGGCCAGGAATTCTCTGATTCCAGGAAAAGATTAAGGACCTTTTTACATTTGCCTCAGCATAGACCTTTAGCTGTTCCTCCTGTTTTGAATGTCATTGATGATGAGTACTCTGACTCTAGCACAACCCCTGATTCTCTCCCTCTGGCTCCTGCCAAACCCGATAGGTACTACAGGGTCCCGGACTCGCATCTTTACTTTTACAAGGCCCACTCTGCTGATCCAGAAACTATTTCCCAGGGCCCTAAAGGGGTTGCAGCTGCCACTGCTAAAAATCCTCTCCCCTCTGAAAGGGAGTCCAGAGCTTTAGAGAGATGGGGTAAAAAAATTTATACTTCTGCTACTCTTTCCATGAGGGCATTAAATTGTCAGTTTCATATGATACAGTACCAGGAGTATTTGTTAGATGAATTGCATAAAAAACTGTCTTCCCCTGACCCCCTAGACCGCAAGTCATTTCAGGATCTGGTACATAACTCACAACAGGTTAGCAACCATTTCTTGCAATGTGGTTATGATGCATTGGAAGCTTCATGTAGGTCAGCTATGACTGGCGCAGTCATACGTAGGCATGCTTGGCTGAAGGAACAATCTCTGCCAGACCATGTTAAAGCAAAGCTGCTGGATGCTCCACTGGAAAAGCAAAAGTTATTTGGCTCCACGGCTCAGGAGGTCCTAAAGAAATTTGAAGAAAAGGCTAAATCCATACAAACAGTCAAAGATTTTCTCCAAGTACAATCACCAAGATTCAGCAGGAATTGGCCTTCCAAGAATTGGTCCTTTCCAGACACAGAGAGGTTTCAGAGAGGCAAGAACAGGCGTGCCAGAGGTAGAGGGCAAGCTAGAGGCTCTTACAGAGGACGTCAATGGCAGCCTCCCAACCAGAGAGGTAATGCAGGACCTTCAACTGCTGCACAAGGACAGGCTCAGTGACTTTACTTTGACAACGCCAACCAGGGCTCAATTGGAAGCACCTTTGGGCGGAAAGCTTTCTTTATTCTCAGAGAATTGGCACAGTATCACAAGGGACAAATGGACACTACAAATAATAGACAAAGGGTACAGGTTCCATGTCCACACATTACCAAAAAGAAAAGGCATGCCAGACCTGCCACCGAATCAAAGGGCAGAGGCTTTGAAACAAATTTCCAGCTTAATGCAAATGAAAGCTATAGAAAAGGTTCCTCTCTCAGAACAAGGCCAATGATTTTATTCCAGACTATTCCCTGTTCCAAGAAAAGAAAAAACAATGGAGGCCTATTCTCGACTTGTCCGCACTGAATACTTATCTCATTGTGCCAAAGTTCAAAATGCTGACTCTACAGCAGCTCCTTCCCATGCTGGGCAAGGGGTCTTGACTGGTAACTCTAGACCTCAAGGAGGCATACCTGCATGTCCCTATCAGACAAAGTTGCAGAAGACACCTCAGATTTCTTGCAGGGTCAGAGCATTATCAATTCTCAGCATTGCCCTTTGGCTTATCTACTGCGCCCAGAGTATTCACAAAATGCCTGGCATCAGTAATTGCACACTGCAGACTTCAGGGGATTCAAATATACCCATAGCTGGACGACTGCCTTATACAAGTGGACAGCCAACAAAATTTGGTAAAACACTTGAATTATGCCATCCACCTACTTCAGGCCTTGGGATATACAGTCAACTTTCTCAAATCAAGACTTGTTCCATCCCAAAGAATAACCTTTCTAGGTGCAATTCTAGATACAACCACCCAAATGGCCTTCCTCACAGAAGAAAAACAAAGTCAACTACCAGATTACTTCAAAAATCTGACAAGACAAACCCAGCTGACTGCAAGGAAAATCCTGCAGGCCCTGAGTTACATGGCTTCTTGCATCCTTCTGATTCCGCAAGCAAGACTACATATGAGGAAACTACAATGGTACCTAAGGAGTTTATGGACTCAGCACAGTCACAGCCTGGAAACTTTGATACCATTCATTCCATGCCTTCAAAAGGAATTTCTGTGGTGGGCTCAAGCAAGCCAGTCAAACAGGGGTCTGCCTTTCAGCAAACCAATAGCCAGCCAAACCATTACAACAGATGCTTCAGACCACGGATGGGGAGCGCACATGGAGGGCAGATGCATTCAAGGTCTATGGTCACAAAAAGAGCTACGCATGCATATAAACCAAAAGGAAATGCTGGCAGTGATACATGCAGTTGAAGCCTTCAAACCCTTTCTGCATCTAGGCCATCTGCTAATAAGGACAGACAGCACCATGGTTATGTGGTACATAAACAAGCAAGGAGGCACCCATTCCTATCCTCTTTGCAGGCTGGCAATGAATCTGTGGGAACTTGCCTTGAAACTCAATATACAGCTACAATCCCAGTTTGTGCCAGGGAAAGACAATATGCTGGCGGACAGCTTAAGCAGAAATATCATGGATGCACACGAATGGAGGCTGCACCCAGACATTTTTCTACAGATAACACAATCATGGGGGAGGCCGGACATAGATCTTTTTGCCTCCCCCCACAATCATCAACTGAAGAAATTCTGCTCAAGGACATACCACCCACAAGCATGGAAAGTGGACGCCCTCTCTTTCAGCTGGAGAACAGTGTATGCATTTCCACCTCTACCATTAATGACCAAGGTTTTGCTGAAGATGAGGACAGAGCAGCCAAAAGTGATTCTGATAGCTCCGGACTGGCCAAGACAGCACTGGTACCCACTGTTAAAGAGCATGTCACGCACGAAACCATGGCCTCTCCCTCTATGGCCACTTCTACTGACTCAGCACAATTACAAAACTCTGCATTCCAACCTGAAAACCTTGCAACTAACAGCCTGGAAAATACCTTGACTCCTCCTCAGGATAAGCTATCCCAGAGAGTGAAAGATATTATTATGGAAGCTCGCCGGCCTTCCACAAGAAAGGCATACTCAGCAAAATGGAAAAGATTTCACATTTGGAACACCACAAAGGGCCTAGATGCGACAGTGATGAGCATGGCACATATCCTGGAATACTTGGCAGAAATGTCCCACAATGGTCTGTCTTACTCTTCCATTAAAATTCATGCTTCAGCAATCTCAGCAGAGTACAATACTGATCCACCTGTCTTCTCTCATCCTCTCCTAAGACAGTTTCTAAGAGGAATCAAAAACATCAATCCTCCAAGGAAACCACCTCTACCTACTTGGGACCTTAACTTCGTGTTGGAAAAACTAACACTGCCTCCCTTTGAACCAGCAGCATCTGCAGAACTACAGTTCCTGTCTTGGAAGACTGCTTTTCTTCTGGCCATAACCTCAGCAAGAAGAGTATCTGAGTTACAGGCCCTTATGGTAGTACAGCCATTTCTTATTTTTCATCAGGACAGAGTTTCATTGAGAACCAATCCTACATTTATGCCAAAGGTGGTATCCAGGGTTTCATTAAACCAAGCTATTCACTTGCCTACCTTATTTCCAAATCCACAAAACAAAGGAGAGAAACGTCTGCACACCCTGGACATACACAGACAGTTGCGCTACTACTTGGACAGAACTAAAAGTTACAGAAAAACTGACCAGCTGTTGGTAGCATATGCTGCTGGTACACAAGGAAAAGCAATTTCCAAACAGACAATTTCAAAATGGATAGGGAATTGCATTCGTTTTTGTTACTCCTTTCATGGAAAAACTGTGCCAGCTAACATTAGACCTCATTCCACGAGAGCCACAACCACCTCCACAGCCTTCTTAAGAGGGGTGGCTACCAAGGACATTTTAGAAGCTGCTACATGGAGCTCCGTGCATACATTTGCCAAGCATTACAATTTACCTTTATATTCCAGATCCAGAGCAGGCTTTGCTACGGCAGTCCTGCAGGGCATTTTAGCAACACCATCCTTTACATAGTTCCTCCACCCCCAGATTGGCTATGATATTCTACCCATATGTGATGACTGCAGATGCATCCTTGAAGGACATAGTACAGTTTTGTACCTACCATAAATGTAGATGTCCGATAGGTATGCATCTGCAGTCAGGTTTACCCTCCCTCCTTCCCCTCTGTGGTATTTCTTGGGTACTTTCCCCTCTTATAGCTAGCTGGGGGGATCTATTATGGTGTATTTGTTTTTATATTACTGTGCATGTTTGGATTTTTAAATGCATCTCTCCAAATTTAGCCTTCCTTAGAGGGCACCTGGCATCTGGGGCAAGAAAAACTGAGGAAGATGGTGTCGGCTGATGCTTTTATACCCCAGGTGCTCTGACATCGGGGAAAGTGCGACAGCCGACGCCGGACCCAGACTTTGGAATCCGGCCGACCGAAGGGCTGCCTAAGGCAGGACAGCCCATATGTGATGACTGCAGATGCATACCTATCGGACATCTACATTTGTGGTAGGTACAAAACTGTACTTTTTGTAAGATGCGACATAGGCTCAAATAGATATGACATGAAACCACTTTATAAAATTTCAGCTTGCCAAACAGTGTGTGCATGTAACACAAAAGCTGGAAGTAGACATTTAACAAAAAAGGTGTATATAAAAGGTGGGAATAATAATTTTTTAAACAATGATGCTTTCTGTAATGTCCTTAAATGTCACTGGTCTCGCAGATAAATACAAGAAAGAATAGTGAACGATATTAAAAAATGTAGAGTGCAAATAGCTGTGTTACAGGAGACGCACTTGGAAAGAAATGAACATATGAATTTGATGAAGAAATGTTTTCAGAATGGTTATTCAGCAGAATATATTGGACACAGGAAATGAGGACTACTTGCATTAATTGCAAGAGGAGTTCCAGTAGTGGTAGAAGAGGGCAGATTTGTAGTGCTTAGGGGCTACTGGCAAGGGAGGAGGATTTCACTGGCATGTATTTAGATTCCACCTAAAACAGCTGTAATGGAGCTTAAGAAAAGGGGAAAATTATCAGTTTTCAGCAAGGAATTTTATTTATAGGTGGGGACTGGAATTTGGTTTCCAGCAGTGAAGGTGTGCCTGTGGAGGAAAGAAGGGAAATTATAACAAAGGGGGGGGGGTACATATTTGAAGGAGTTTATGAAAATACTTGGCATGGGAGATGTGAATTCAGTAATGGGAATATGGAATCAATTTACATGTTATTTCCCAAGATATAAAAATTGGGCTAGTCTAGACAGAATTTACATTTCACGGGAAAACGTGCATTTAATTGAAGGTCTTGATGCACACCCAGTAACTATTTCAGATCATCTGCCAATAATTAAAATAAAAAGATAGGGTAATGAAATAAAAATGAGGCATTGGCACTTTCCCACCAATCTTTTGAAAAGAGAGGAATTTAAGGAAAGGGTAGTAGAGTTTGCTCAGGAGCTATTTGAGAAGATAGAAATTACTTCTGAAAATATAGCTAGGGAGTGTATAAAATTAAGGTGGAAATTTAAAAATAGGGTAAAAATAAAAGAAAGGGAGCTGTAGTTAATGAATAACAATTATTTAGAGGGACTGACCAATGTTAAAAGTATTGCAGAATAGGGGGAGTCTCACAAAACCTGAGGAGGAACAACTGCAGAACGCCAAGCAGAAAATAAGGGATTACCTCAGTAATTTACACGAGTTTAGAAGGATTGCTGTTAACTAGCTGTTTTTTGATGAAACTAGAGCACAGAAACTTCTAGCAGAATGACTCATGCAACAGAAAATGGAAAAGGCTGTCGCCAAGCTTAGGGATCCTATAACAAGGAAGGCAACAGGAGATCTGTTAGCGGTATTAGAAAATTTTTAGAAATTCTGTGGAAGTCTGTATAAAGCACAGAAATATGGAAATCAAGAAAAGATACAAATGGAAATGTTTATAGAAAAATTAAATATGCCAGGATTAGTGATAGATGAAGCTCAATTACTAACAGTTTAGGATAGGAGGAGATGAGATGAGATAAAATTGTGATGTATAACCAATCTGCAGGGAAGTCACCAGGAATAGATTATATTCCTGTATAAGTTTGGAAGCTAGGAGGGAAAAAAATAAAGATCTGGAAGGTTTTGCTTAACAGTATTTTAAGAGAAGTGGCAACATCCTGTAAGAAAGTAGTGTGGTAGCTGTAATACCTAAAGAGGGTAAATAACCTTCAGATCCAGCTTCATACAGGCCCATTTCAATACTAAACCATGATTATAAAGTGTTCATGTCTATAATGGCTAAAAGAATGTCAAAAATAATGCCAAAACTGATAGATCTGGATCTGTATGATTTTGTGGAGGGGAGACAAACATTTGACGACAATATCAGAATGTTGATCCAGAGGGAAGCAGAATGTAAGAAAATATCATTGTTGTTGGTGGGTCTTGATGCAGAGAAAGCATTTGACAGAGTGAGATGGGACTTTATGAGCAGGGCAATGGAAGCATTTGCATTTCCTGAAAAATTGGTAATGTTGATTAGGAGGATATATGAGGGATCGGAGGCGAAAACTTATGTGATCCTCTTTGATATTTTCTGCTTGAGCAGAGGAACCAGGCAGGGGTCTCCGCTTTTCCACTTTATTTGAATTGTATTTAGAACCATTGGCAAAGAAAATAAGGGACTCAGAAATTCAAGGATATAATTGGTATGGTAGTCATGAAAAGCTTGCTGTATTTACAGATATTATTTTATACCTGACAAAACCAGAAAGAGACATTACAGTACTGTGGAACATCTTGAGACAGTTTAATATTTTTTCAGGATAGAAAATTAATGAAGCTAAAACAAAGGCGATAACCGTAAATTATGTACCCGTAGACAAATTGGTTCAGCAATATCCATATTTATGGGGACATGACAAAATTGTTTAGGAGAATGGATTAAAAATAATGCCAGTGTGGCAGCTAAGGATATGTGGAAGAGAGACAAAATATAATACAAAAACTGAGAAATTGGAAGCTCTGGTATGTGGATATGGATAATGCGATACAAGCAGTTAAAATGTTTAGTCTCTTTAGTCGTATACACAGATCAGGCATATTTTTCTGAACCAGAGGAGAAGTTGTGGATAGCAATTAATAAAGAGGAGAAGTTGTGGATAGCAATTAATAAAGAGCTGAAGGATTTTATCTGGGAGGGGAAGACAGCAAGAGTCAAGTGGGATAAACTGATTTTTCCAGTATAACAAAGCGGATTGGAATAACCTGATTTAAAGGGGTATTTCAGAGCTAAACAGTTAAGTTTCCTTTATATAGCAAAAGCAGAAACCTAAAATTCAAAATGTAAAGGGATGATGAAACGGGGCGGGGGGGCTCAAGAAAGAAGCAAAGACTGGGATTTTTGATGCAAATCTTTAAGGAGAATAACAGTAATCGTACAGACTATTAAATTAATAAAGTAGAAAGTATTCTAAGAACTAAGCCAACACGGGAATGGAAAAGAAACTCATTACCAAGTGAGAACTGAGGGATCAGGTTAAAAGGGTTGTAATTGTCATGCGCAACATAGCTATTTTATCAAGAGGGGGTAATGTGTCTTAGGGTTCCTCCCTAAGAGTCCTTTTAAAATGTTTAAAGGTTCCTGGGCACTAGATGTGATTGTAAGATTGGTTGTTTAGATGGCGTGTTAAATTCTGATCTTTCTTTTAATATGTGTGTACTAATGAAGCAGTATCTCAACAAAGATGTGAAAACAATTAAAAGGACTAGAAACATTTTCACTGCTTGTATCTTACTATCTATAATCAAGAGTTTCTATCTTAAGTTTTTTGTTCGTGTTTCCACATATCCTTCATAGAATCATTTTTAATCAAGTCCTCTAAATAGTACTACTTTTCATGTTATCAAGTCCCCATAAATATGGGTATTGCTGAACCAGTTAATGTGTGGGAACATTGATTACCACTGTGGCCTTTATTTTATCTTCATTTTTTTATGTATCTTGAAAAAACAAAACTGTCTCAAAACATTCTACTACAGTAAAATGTCTTTTTCTAGATTTATCAAGTACAAAATAATATCATTTGCAAATAAGGCTAACTTTTTTGATTGCCATACCAGTTATATCACTGAGTTTGTGAGTCACTTGGATGTCCTTCAAGGATGCATCTGCAGTCATAACATATGGGTTGTCCTGCCTCAGGCAGCCCTTCAGTCGGCCGGATTCCAAAGTCTGGGTCTGGCCTCGGCTGATGTCGCACTTTCCCCGACGTCAGAGCGTCTGGGGTATAAAAGCATCAGCCGACGCCATTTTCCCCAGTCTTTTTTGCCGCGCGGTGCCCAAAGCAGAAGCTGTTCGCAAGTGCCAGTCGGTCAGATCCAGTGAATTCAGCTACCGAAGACTTCGAAAAAAGCTAAGTACCCCGTTGGGGACTCTTTCTTGCCTCAGCCGATGTCAGACAAAGTAAATAATTGTTTAACTTGTGGGAAACAAATACCTCATAAGGATTTCCATTCCTACTGCCTTCCTTGCTTAGGCCCAGACCACGACGTATCGGCCTGTTTAGCCTGTGCTTCCTTCAACCGACGAACTCTTAGATGTCGGTCGGAGTTTGCAGAGGAATTTTTTGGAGCCTCTTTTGCTTATAAAATGCCGTCGGAGACTCCGACTTCGCATATGGTCAAAAAACGCAAGGAAAAGGACCGACACTCGCGGCCCGCGGTTTCGGCTGAAACCACGGCTAGGCCTACCACGAGTGCCTCGGTTTCGGCCGAAACAGAGTCCTCAGAGATTCCTTCTTCCGAAACCATACTTCCGACCACCGAGGCCAGAGAGGCCCCGGCTGAGTCGGCTTCGGAACTTCCTACCGAAACCAGTGTTCAGGAAATGTCCGACACCATACCTTTGGACATTTCTACTCCTGCACTTGGGGCAGCTAGGCCCCCTGCTTCCATGTCCATTAAGGCCTTTTCAAGGGCTAAAGCTGCCAAACTTTCCAAAGCTTTGCCTGCCAAATCTACCTCCCAGAGGCCTTCCTCTAGTTCACAGATCCTCAGCCTTGCTGAGGACCTTATTTCCTTAATTAGGGGTTCACAACCTCACCCAGACAGGGCCTCTCAACCTCCTCCAGACAAAAGGCCCAGGACTGACCCCTCTGATCCACACTCCTCAGATGATTCCACGGATGGATCTGAGTTGTCAGACCACCAGGAAGGGGCTTACTCGCCTTATGAGGATTCAGATGCAGAGGAATCTATCCCTTCGGCCTCCCCTCCTGAAGAGTTTTCCTTTGGTGAGACTCTACACTCCATGAGAGAGCATTTTCAATGGCAAGGTCAGGATTTCTCTGATCCTAGAAAAAGATTAAGGGCCTTTTTGCATTTGCCTCAGCATAGGCCCTTAGCTATACCTCCTATTCTGAATGTAATTGATGATGTGTACAATGATGTCAGTACAGCCCCTGATACTCTCCCTCCAGCCCCTGCCAAACCTGACAGATACTACAGGGTCCCGGATTCTCATTTCCATTCATATAAAGCCCATTCTGCAGACCCAGAAACTATTACTCAGGGCCCTAAATGGGTTGCAGCCGCTACTGCCAAAAATCCTCTACCCTCTGAAAGAGAGTCTAGAGCTTTAGAGAGATGGGGAAAGAAGGTGTATACTTCTGCAACTCTTTCTGTCAGGGCATTAAACTGTCAATTTCATATGATACAGTACCAAGAGTATTTGTTAGATGAACTGAATAAGAAACTTTCTTCTCCTGAATCCCTAGACCGTAAATCCCTTCAGGATTTGGTACACAACTCACAACAGGTTAGTAATCATTTCTTAAAATGTGGCTATGATGCACTGGAGGCTTCATTTAGATCAGCTATGACTGGGGCAGTTATTCGTAGGCATGCTTGGCTGAAGGAGCAATCTTTGCCAGACCATGTCAAAGCTAAACTCCTGGATGCTGCAATGGAGAAACAAAATTTATTTGGCTCCTCTGCTCAGGAGATCTTAAAAAAGGTTGAAGAAAAGGCAAAATCTGTGCAAACAGTTAAAGATTTCCTGCAAGTTCAACCACTGAGATTCAGCAGAAACTGGCCTACTAAGAATTGGTCCTTTCCAGACTCGGACAGAGCCCAGAGAGGCAGGAACAGGCGCCCTAGAGGCAGAGGTCAATCAAAGGGCTCCTACAGAGGCCGTCAGTGGCAGCCTGCCAACCAGAGGAGTAGTGCAACAGCAACAACAACAACCACTACACCAGGACAGGCTCAATGACTTAACTCTGATTCCGCCTACCAGGGATCAACTGGAAGCACCCTTGGGCGGAAAGCTGGCTTTATTCTCAAAAAACTGGCATTATATTACAAAGGATACATGGACACTGCAAATAATAGACAAAGGATACAGGTTCCACTTCCACACTTTGCCAAAAAGAAGCGGAATGCCAAACCTTCCACCAAATCAGAGGGCAGAGGCTTTAAGACAAATCAGCAATTTACTTCAGATGAAAGCTATAGAAAAGGTACCATTTTCAGAACAAGGCCAAGGACTTTACTCCAGACTATTCCTTGTACCAAGAAAAGAAAATCAATGGAGGCCTATTCTCGACCTGTCCGCACTGAACACTTATCTCATTGTGCCAAAATTCAAAATGCTGACCCTACAGCAACTTCTTCCCATGTTGGGCAAGGAGTCTTGGCTGGTGACTCTAGATCTCAACGAGGCATACCTGCACGTCCCAATTCGACCAAGTTGCAGAAGACACCTCAGATTTCTTGCAGGATCAGAGCATTATCAATTCTCAGCATTGCCTTTTGGCTTATCTACTGCGCCAGAGTATTCACGAAATGCCTGGCATCAGTAATTGCACATTGCAGACTACAGGGAATTCAAATTTACCCATACCTGGACGACTGCCTAATACAAGCGGACAACAAGAAAAATTTGATAAAGGACTTGACCTATACCATACACCTGCTACAGACCTTGGGATACACAGACAACATCCAAAAGTCAAGACTAGTACCATCCCAAAGGATAACCTTTTTGTGTGCAGATCTGGACACAACCACCCAAATGGCCTTTCTCACAGAAGAAAAACAAAAACAACTTCCAGATTACTTCATGATTCTGACAAGACAAACTCAGCTTACTGCAAGGAAAATCCTGCAGGCCCTGGGTTACATGGCATCCTGCATAATTCTAATACCGCATGCCAGGCTGCATATGAGGAAATTACAATGGTACCTAAGGAGTGTATGGTCTCAACACAGTCACAGTTTAGAAACCATGATACCAATCATTCCATGCCTTCAAAAGGAATTCCTGTGGTGGGCTCAGGCATGCCAGTCCAACAGAGGGTTGCCTTTCAACAAACCAAAAACAAGGCAGACCATCACCACGGATGCCTCAGACCGAGGATGGGGAGCACACATGGAGGGCAAATGTATCCAAGGCCTATGGCCTCAAGGACAGCTAAGCATGCACATAAACCAAAAGGAAATGCTGGCAGTGAGGCATGCAATCGAGGCATTCAAACCCTTCCTCCAACAAGGACACCTGTTAATAAGGACAGACAACACCACGGTCATGTGGTACATAAACAAGCAGGGAGGCACACATTCTTACCCTCTATGCCGGATGGCTATGAATCTGTGGGAACTATGCCTGAATCTCAATATCCAACTACAGTCCCAATTCGTGCCAGGGAAAGAAAATGCACTGGCGGACAGCTTAAGCAGAACTACCACGGATGCACACGAATGGATGCTGCACCCAGACATCTTCCAACTCATAGCAAAGACATGGGGAATGCCGGAGATAGATCAGTTCGCCTCCCCACTCAACCATCAACTGAAGACATTCTGCTCAAGGACATACCACCCACAAGCTTGGAGGGTGGACTCTCTCTCTTTCAGCTGGAAAGCCCTAACAGTATATGCCTTCCCACCTCTCCCATTGATGTACAAGGTTCTACTGAAGATCAGGGAGGAACAGCCAAAAGTGATACTAATAGCTCCGGACTGGCCAAGACAACACTGGTATCCATTATTGAGAAGCATGTCTCAGGCAAAATCATGGCCTCTCCCCTATGGCCTCTTCTTCTGACGCAGAACAATTTCAAGACCCTGCATCCCAACTTGAAAACATTGCAGCTAACTGCCTGGAAAATTCCTTAAATCCCAATCAAACTGTTTTATCTCAGAGGGTGAAGGACATTATCCTGGAGGCTCGCAGGCCTTCCACAAGGAAGACATACTCAGCTAAATGGAAGAGATTTCTCATTTGGAGCTCATCAAAAGGCTCAGATGTCACAGTGGCAAACATAACACATATCCTAGAATACTTAGCAGAATTGTTCCACAATGGCCTGTCCTATTTTTCCATTAAGATTCATGCTTCAGCAATTTCAGCAGAATACAATGTGGATCCACCTATCTTCTCACACCCTTTCCTCAGACAATTTCTGAGAGGGATCAAAAATATTAAACCTCCAAGAAGACCCCCTCTACCTGCCTGGGATCTCAACTTTGTGCTGGAGAAACTGACACTACCTCCTTTTGAACCAGCAGCATCAGCGGATCTACAGTTTCTATCTTGGAAAACTGCATTCCTTCTGGCAATCACTTCAGCAAGAAGAGTATCTGAGTTACAAGCATTAATGGCAGTGCAGCCTTTTCTTATTTTCCACCAGGACAGGGTGTCACTAAGAACCAATCCTACCTTTATGCCAAAGGTGGTATCTAGGGTATCCTTGAACCAAGCTATTCACTTGCCTACGTTCTTCCCTAATCCACAGAATAGAGGGGAAAAACTTTTGCACACCCTGGATATACACAGACAACTACGCTACTACTTGGACAGAACAAAAACTAGCAGAAAACTGACCAACTTTGTGTAGCATATGCAACTGGGGTGCAAGGAAGAGCAATTTCCAAACAGACAATTTCAAAATGGATAGGAAATTGCATTCGATTTTGCTACTCCTTTCATGGAAAGACAGTTCCTGAAAACATCAGGCCTCACTCCACAAGGGCCACGGCCACCACTACAGCCTTCCTCGAGGGTGGCTACCAAGGACATTTTAGAAGCTGCTACTTGGAGCTCCGTGCATACATTTGCCAAGCATTACAATCTACCTTTATACTCTAGATCCAGAGCAGGGTTTGCAACTGCAGTCCTGCAGGGGATCTTAACTACACCATCCTTTTCTTAGTACCTCCTCCCCAGATTGGCTATGGTATTCTACCCATATGTTATGACTGCAGATGCATCCTTGAAGGACATAGTACAGTTTTGTACCTACCATAAATGTAGATGTCCGATAGGTATGCATCTGCAGTCAGGATTACCCTCCCTCCTTCCCCTCTGTGGTATTCCTAGGGTACTTACCCCTCTTTTAGCTAGCTGGGGGAATCTATTATGGTGTATTTGTTTGTTTATACATGTATATAATTTGCAAATGTTTGGAACTTTTCAGCATTTATCCAAATTTAGCCTTCCTAGAGGGCACCTGGCATCTGGGGCAAGAAAAACTGAGGAAAATGGTGTCGGCTGATGCTTTTATACCCCAGACGCTCTGACATCGGGGAAAGTGCGACATCAGCCGAGGCCAGACCCAGACTTTGGAATCCAGCCGACCGAAGGGCTGCCTGAGGCAGGACAACCCATATGTTATGACTGCAGATGCATACCTATCGGACATCTACATTTATGGTAGGTACAAAACTGTACTTTTCTTTGCCACTGGCTTGCAAGTATAAAGTGTATAACAAAGATGAAGTAGGACACCCTGCCTTGTTCCTTTATTCAGAGACAGAATGTCATAGAGGAACCCTTTGAATTTAAGTATCACCAGTTTCCTTTCACGTATCTTAGTTAACTCCCATTATCTATAAGGGAACAGAAATGACAGTGCAGTGGTTGCATTGTCACCTCACAGCAAGAGGTTCTCCGGTTCAATTCTCGGCTGGGGTGCCTTCTGTGCAATCTGCATGTCCTCCCTGCATTCATGTGGGTTTCTTCTCGGTGCTCCTCTCCCACGTTACAAAGGCGTGAGTCTGGAACATTTCTACATGGGCCTCCACTGAAAATTGGTTCGTTCCAAGTCAGACGTTCCCTGTAAACGTTAAATAAATAAAAAATGTTACCATTGCCCTACTCGTAAAATCCCAGTTGACGTTCGATTACTTGCTGTGCATCAAGACTTACCAATAGCAACATCATCTTACACTATACTACCCTCTGGATCATCATTGTTCTGTTAATGTTGTCAAGTGTTTGCCTCTCTTCCACAAAACCCCATTGATACTTATTGTTTAATTTTGGCAACACCTTAGCCAGTCTCTTAGCTATTGTAGACATACACACGTTATAGTCATGGTTCAAAATGGGAATTGGTCTATATGAAGCTCGATTTGAAGGGTCCTTACCATAGTGTAGCCACAACAACTTTCTTTCAAAATGCTGTTACTGTCCTTCCTTTTAAAATGTTAAACAAATCCTTCTAGAACTTTATCACATTTCCTCTCCAGACATCAGCAGGAATGCCATCAGGAATGCCATCTGTTTTTGAAGATTTCCCTATTGATTGATTATAGCTCTTCATTTTTTATCTTAACTTGTATTAGCTTAACTGTAAATTCATGGGCCTTATCTTCCTCTAACCATGGCATAATCAAGTCTTCCATGAATATTTCAATTGGCACCTTTTCTTTATTGCCGCTTTCCTGTGTTTTATACAGATTTTCATAAACTTTCTGAAATATCTTTAATATCTCTGTAACATCTTTGGTACTTTTGTTGTCTTAGACCAAGTTTGACAATATCACTTTCCATTTTCTGTTGCCTAGGTTATTGTGCTAATAGTTTTTATGATCTGGAGTTATTAAATCTTGCTTACTGCAACATTTCTAAACTCATATACATAGTATCCAAATACTCCTTTATTTTTCTTTTAGCAGTCAGCAGTTGTTCTTCTTGCTCTGACGATTCTTCATCTGCAACATTTTAAGCGTTGATAACCCCTCTGAATAATTCCAATTACTTTTTTCTCCTACTTTTGTGTCCAACTCCCTAGCTGTCCTTTTTCAAGAAATAACTGTTGAATCATTTCCACTATCCATTCCTTAATTTCCCTCCTTTTTAACAAATAAGTAGGACACCTCTAGTGTCTTATTTTTACTTCATTACTCTGCATATTTATCTTCGTCTTGATGCAGGAAATGGTCATCAGATCTGTTTCACAGCTTTTGATTATATACCTATGCCCCTGTGAAAAATATATTTTTTTAATCTAGTCTAACTCAGTTGTACCTCAGGGAATAATATGTAAATCCTGTCAGAGTTCCTGTTAGTAAGTTCACTTCTTCCATTTCAAATGTAATATATTCCTTCAAATGTCTACCCTTGTTTATAATTCTCTTGTTCCAGTCCCCAACCAAAAATAAGATTCCCTGCTAAAAGCTAATTATCTATCCCATTGTTTTTTCAAGTTCCCTGTTAGAAAATTTAGGAGGAATATAAATCATGCCCATGTAATTGTCTTTCCCTGCCAGTTATAGCCACAAGTCTACTATTATTGTTTCTTCTCCTCCTCTTCAATCACCATTGGATCCCTCCCAGTGTCAGTATTGCTAACCCCCCTTTTCCTTTGCCCTGATACTCTGCTGAATTTCCATTCTGAAATCCTTTCTTTGTTTTCCAGTTTCTCAATTATTTTAAATACACAGGAATGCATTTGATTTATTTTTTTCTAAATTATGGAAGGCCTGCTCATGAACCAAAGCTAAAACCCAAACCTGTCTTTTGCTGAACTGCAAGGCTGTTTGTCTTCTCCCTTTTTAGTTTATTTTTCTCTTACTTTCTCCAGATGTCTTCTTTGCTGACATCCAGACAATATAGTGATATGCAGTAACTGAATTAAAAAAAAATTTTCAGCTTCCACTGGCTTCTTTACTTTTCTTTCTTCACACTGGGAGAGGTCTAATCAACCTACTTCTCAGAGTGCAGATGTCTTGAAATCTGTCCAGTTTGACTGCTTGGCACAACTTGTTGATACTGGTTTAAGTTCATTTGTCTGCTATGTTTTTCACCAAGGGCTTCAAATTTCTTCACTGGCTTCACTTACTGTAAGGCCTTCCAAAAGTACTACTTTCTTAATCATACCCCAGCTAAGAAAGCCTGGTCTTCCATAGAATCTGTACTTCACTAAAATAAAAATGCGTGGTGCTCCTTTTCATACCTGTGTTTATAGTGGGACTGTAGATCCTTTCTTGGAAAATTCTCCATATAATTGATATTTTTTCTTTTAGAAGCTTTTCAGTTACAGGCTTTGTATGTCAACTCTTCTTATATGATCTTTGACACAGACAGGATGATCCTGTGAAAAGACCCGTGTGTGTTATGCCTTAAAGCTAATCTGTACCAGTTTATTAATTTTCCATTTTTTCTAGATTATTCTAATGGGAGAATACCTGTTGCACTGTATAGATAACTTTGTTTTTTATTTGAACAGAAGCAAATAAAAAGTAAATAAATGAAAACAGATCCACAGCTGTGTATTATGCTGCTAAAACTTGGGCAAAAAGGTTTCTAAATCCTCCTTTTCCAGGTGGTTGGCCAGGTGCACCAAATTCTACTACAAATAGCAATGTTAAGTAATTGATGTGCCAGCCCTGAGCTCATTCTTCAAGGATTATCATAACTTCACAAGCATTTTGCTTAAATATATCTATAGACATCTGTGCAGCTGTGACTTTGGCTTCTCTAAATACTTTCACAAACCATTGCAAACCAGATGTAGCCTCTTTGACGTGCATCATTAGATCTCTGCTGCAGTTGAATAAGCTATATGGGTTATATCCTGCCCAGGACATCAGCTTAAGGGCTTCTTCCATAAACTAACAGTTGGACAGTTAAGGATAGTGGTGCAAAGTTATTGGTTAGGATGCTAAATCTTCAGGACTTTATCAAAGTGTGCACTTCCCTGTGAGATTCGAGCGACTGATTATTAGCTAGTGCTTCTTTAAGGCTGGGCAGATAAAGTACACTTTGGAGGGAATACGTTCCACTTTAACAAGTTTTGTGAATACATTTTTTTCTTTTCTGTCAGAAATTTTTTCTCAGGGCTAAGACTGGTGTTTTTGGTGGTTGTCACTAAAAAAAAAATTACCTTAATTTACATTTTTAGCCAGGATTCTCTGTAGGGGAATTTCTTTCAAGTTTGTATTTTTTGTGAGAAAGTTACTGTTTCATCAAAAAATTACAGTTAAGGGCCAGGGTTAGTGATTTGGGGAGTTATTAAAACTTTACCTCAGAAACTTTATTTTAGTCAGGTTGTACCACTGACTGCCCATTGCTCTGCTAACCACTTGTTAGACACTTTTTCCAGTGGAGACATGGACCACATTTAGGGCTGTTTGGTTCTTCTCTTCCTGATCTACAAAATGTGGAAAGTTGTATGGAAGTGTCTGGTTTTGAAGCCAAGTTTCTGTTTGCTTTAACTGCTGATGAGTAAGTGATTCTGTTTTGGCCATTTCAGGTATGTCTGACTGCTTATCACATTTTCTCTGAATCTCCCTGATGTTACTCCTTGAGAAGCCACTAAGGACCGAGAGGTATGCATGTCCTTTGTAGTTGTTTGGCTGCCTTCTTCAAATAAGGGAGAACCACACTTGTTGGTATTGGAGTAGGAAGTGGCTGATGCTGTACTGCAAAGCTACTCAGAACAGCTTGATTCCTGGGGGAGGGATTAGTGCTTGAATCACCCTTTTTTTTTTTCTAGAGGATCTCCCAGAAAAAGAAAGCATAGATTTAGGCATTTTTCTTCTCCTGTTGCATGTAAGATAGAAAGGGAAGTTTATCCGTGTCTTGCTAAGGATTTACTTCAAGCTTTTTCATTCTTTATATTATGAAGCTTTCCTGAATTTGGAAAGAAAAAGGTTTTTCTCTCTCATGGATTCTGATTCTCGGACTGAGGAACAGAAGTTATATTTAGATTATATTTCTCAAGTCCCTATCCCACATAGGGTGAGTGTGAGGAATGTTCTTCTCTAGAGTCTCCTCCTGAAGAATTAATGTTTTCTGATGCTGTTACCTGAATTAAGGAGCTATTTCAGTGGGAGCAAAAAAAAATACCAGAATCTCAGCAAAAATATTATAACTTTGTGCAGGTCGATTTAATTCAGCTGGCATCTGTTCCCTCCTATTTTGCCAGTATAAGAGGATCCTGGTAACCATCTGAAATGTCTGGACCCACTTGAATGAGTCCTGTAATAGTGAGACTGCATGGCCATATACTAAGTCCAGCATGGCCATTTGTTGGTGTGCGTGAGCGCACATGTGTGTGCATGAGTGTGTGTATAGCAAAAAGTTTAAAGGAGAAGAGTGATGTTTAGTATTTGCTGTTCTGCATTTTCAGTTTTTTTTTCTTTTCTTTTTTTTTTTTTGGCATGTTGGCACTCCATATATGGATGCTGACATTTTAATAGGGAGTTTAGGATGGTTTCTTTGTAGGCAGTAGTTTGCCTGATGGTCAGCCACCTGCCACCAGATGTTCTGTAAGTTATATAATGATGTGATGATGTCAATCTTGTCCTTTATTCCCACTGTTGGGTCGTATCCAAGCCATCTGATCTGTCTTGGCCATTACATCAGCTCAAGGTCCTCAACTTAGCTTGTGGGCATTTTTCCGTACCCATAATGCAATTCCCCAACCACCTCAGATCTCGTTTGCAGTGCTCATCACTAGCTCTGGATATTTCAAAACTATTTTTCCTATTTAGCTTAAATTTACCCTTTTACCTTTTGTCTCTCTTTATAGCTTAATTTCTTTGAGTGAGTGGTCCCTACCCCTGGTATAACTCATTTTAGTTAGAGGGTGTATAACTCTTGTCCATTTTTTATTAGAGGACATATCCTTTTTTCCCCTTTCTTCTCATCTGTTTAACTTAGGGGTGGCAAAAAAGAGAGAACTTCTGTCTTCCACTTTTCCTCCCAGTGTGTTTGAGTGTGTGTTTCTCTATACTTTCCTTACTTGTTTCCCTGACAATGTCACCAAAGCAGGAAGGGAAGTCACTTGGATTTAAAAAATATGGAAAGAAGATGCCCCTTAGTGTTACACACACCTTGTGTGTGTATTGCTTGAGATCTCTTCATTTCCAGGAAACGTGCTTCATATGCCACGACTTTAGTCAGAGCACTTATGGAGCACAAAAACAAATTGATTTTGAAGGGTTTATTAAAAACACCTTTTTCAGAAGGTATTACGTCTGAGTCCTCTCCTAAAATGTCTGAAAACCAATAAAATGACATTCTCCGGCTCCGAAAACCTCATCGGAGCAGAGTTCTAAAACTCCTAGACTGTCTGCTCTACCAGTTTCTTCGGAGCAGACAGTTGCAACCGGATCCAAGACTGTTTTGGAGCCATCAGAACCCTCCACTTCGACATCTTCGGCTCCTACAGAAATTAGACATAGGAGACATTCCCCTTCCCTAGAATCGATAGCTTCATAGCTCCCATCTCCACTACTAGCTAAGTCCAGATCCCCTACTTTTGTCTTCTCTGTCTACCAGGAGCTTATCTGATGAAGACATGGATAGGGTTGTGCAGAGGCTACTGAAGACTTCGGCCCTGGCCAAACTTTCCTGGATCCAAGCCCAAAGTAATCTGATCAGACACAACCCCCTCCTGGTACCTGTTGTTCCTCCAATCCGTTCCTCGGTTTTGGAGCTGGAAGATTCCAATCTCCAGATTGTGTCCATGTCGGCTCCAGGGCCTTCACTTCCCTCAGAGCAGACATCTGCCCTGAGTGTTTCCCAGGACACCTTTAGGAGCTGACACACTCTAGTCGGATCCTCTGTGTCAAACTGTATCTGTCTGGATATCCCTCGGGACTTTGGCACAGGTGAGTTCGGCTCCTACCTCAGCCTTAGAGCTTTTCTCCTCAGTGCCATGTATACCATTGGCTCTGACTTCTGTGTCTGATCTTGGGGACTCCTTGGAGCAGGGGGCAGTCTGTCTTGGAGGTAATGGGGAGGGTTTTGACTCCTTCCAAGTTAAAGCCACAATCTACATCGGATCTTCATCCTCTCAGTTAACCCATCCACAGAATTGCAGAGACCTGAGGCCTCAGGATGTCCAACAAGGGACTCGCCCCTCTTCTGAAACCTTCCCGGAGTATCCCACTGAGGAGGTCCTTCGTAAGAGGACCTGTAAGAGGAAGCATCTTGACTCCCCTGAGGAGTCTATCACATCAGATACTGGCCTCGATGCTGAAGGGTCCCCATGGTCGCCTCTTGAAGATGTCTCCTTTGGAGACACCTCTTAGTTTTAATATTTCAAGGATAACTGGCTCCCCATCCCCACTTCAGCTGAGGTGTCAGTTAACCTGAAGGCTTTTGGGTTTCACCCCTCCACCTCATGGGTGGCTTCTCCTTCTGATGAACTTATGGACCTAATCTCTCAGGCCTGGGAGACCCCAGATACTCCCAGAAGGCCAAACAAATACATAACTGCCCCATAAGGTAAGACTTTTTTTTTTTTTTTTTTTTTTTTTTTTTATCTAATAAGAACTCTAGGTTGATGGATAGATATGGGAAGCAGGTATTTTCATTAGCGACCTTTGCATTTTGGTCTTTGAATTACCTTACCCACTATACTAGGCTACAGAGGGACCTGTTAAAAGAACTTAGACTCCCTCAAAGGAGCTGTAGCTGATGCAGTAGCAGATAAGGTTAATGCTCAGCTCGTCACCCTCAGTTCAGTGGTAAACTCTTCCATGAGGCTCATTTCTTATGCATCAGATGGAACGAGTAGGTCGGTGGGTTCAGCTATTGCATTAAGGAGACAGGCCTGGATACGCCTTTGTGATTTCGTGGAGCCCTTCAAGTCTTCCTTCGTTAATGCCCCTTTTGATGGCTCTTCTCTTTTTGGGCCTAAAGTAAAGGAAATGCTCACCAGATGTGAACAGGAAGGCAAGACCTTGTCTGCCATTGGAGTGTGTTTTTCCACACCTGCCAGACCCTTCCCTAAAGGTCAGAGAGTTAGTGGGAAGATGTGGTTCAGGAAATCCCAGAGGTCTTTCCATGATACACAAGGTGAAAGTTTCCCCAGGGGCAGAGGGGGAAACAACAATGGAAGATGCCGCTGTCGTGGCAGAGGGAGGCCTGTGTAATCAGGGCTCCAGAGAATCCTTTTTTGGGGGGCCCCTTCAGCTCTCCTGAAGGAGTGCCCAATTGCTCGCCTCTGGAGGCAGTCAGGGGGAGGGTGATTGTCTCTGTATGTAGAAACCTGGCAAAAGATAACTACCGACAGATGGGTGCAGAGCATTATATCCCGGGGATACCTCATTACCCTTTCCGAACCCATTCCTGTGAACAAATCAGTTCCAGACATTCCACCTAGTCAAAAGGAACATGCAACTTTAGAAATTCAAAAGTTGCTAAGAGTTATCCAAGAAGTCCCCACAGACCAGATAGGATCTGGAACTTCTAAAGAAGTCAGGTGACTGGAGACCCATTTTTGATCTCAGCAATTTGAAAAAACATGTCCAAAAATCCAAGTTCTGGATAGTAACACTGTAGTCTATACTTACATTTCTGGAAAAAGATAGTTGGTTGTGCTGACTAGACCTTCAAGATGTGTACTACCATATTCTAATGGACAGACGATCCAGAAGGTTCTTGCACTTCTGGCTGGGGGCCAGTCACTTCCAGTTTTGAGCTCTGCTCTTTGCTCTCACTACAGCCCCCAGGGTGTTAACCAAATGTGTGGCAGTTCATCTGAGATGCAAAGGATTCTGTGAGTTTCCATGACTGGACAAATGGCTCATTACTGCCCTGACCAGGCATCATCTGCTACAAGCCAGGGATTACACTGTACAACTCTGTTCCTCTCTAGGAGTTACAATAAATTAAGAAAAATCTATGCTAGATCCTTGTCAGTCCTTTGTATTCATAGGAGCTCAGATAAACACACAGATTTTTTCAGCAAAAATTCCTCAAGATGGGATACATGACCTTCGATATTATGCCAGGGCACCCATCAAAAAGAAATGGGCTTTTGCCAAGCTAGTTCTACAAGTACTAGGCAGATTGGCAGACTCAGTAGTTCTAATCCCTCTAGCTCGTTCTCATATGAGAATCCTCCAGTGGTTACTTTCAACTCAATGGCCATTTCAGGATCTGCCAATGACGCACAAGATTTTAATTACCCAGTCATGCTAAAAGGGTCTTCAGTGGTGGCTCATCTCCCCCCTAGTGTCTCAGGGCTGCCCATTCACCCCCAAGCCACTGTGGCCACGGATGCTTCCCAGATGGGGGAGGGCATTATCTGGGGAAGACCGTCCAAGGTACCTGGCAGCAACATGAGGCCCACTTGCATATAAATGTTCTAGAGATAAGGGGAGTGCTTCTAGATTTGCAAGCATTTCAGGATTCCCTCCCTCTAGGTACAATAGCAATTCAGTTGGACAGTGTGTCAGTTGCCTGGTACATAAACAGGGGTGAACCAGATCTTATCCCCTATGTCGAGAAGCCCTGAGGGTATGACTATGGGCAGAGGCCTCTGTTTTCCCATAGCAGTGCACATCCCGGGGAAGTCCAACATGATTGCAGACAAACTTACCAGAGCTATTCTGTGGCTGTACGAGTAGTCCCTCAATCAGAAAGTTGCGGAAGAGGTCTTCCGAAAATGGGGTCAGCCTTGCTGTGATCTTTTCATGTCTCCCATTGGTGCCAAATTCAGCAACTACTTTGCCCTGATCCCCAAAATGGGGGAGTCACCAAGGGATGCACTTGTTCACGATTGGCCCCTGGGACATCTGTATGCCTTTACCCAAGGTTCTACAGAAAGCAAGTTAGTTGGAGACCACAATAATCTTAATTGCCCCCCTATTAGCTTCGACAGATATGGTTCCCCTTTCTCTGGCCTCGTATATGGGACGGACCATGGATTCTGGACCCAGCTCCGGATCTTCTGACTCCTCCATCAGGAATTTTTGATCCCAGCTTGAGCAGTCTCAAACTAACATCTTGGCTGCTGCAGTTCCCATGACAGCCAGGTTTCCTGTCCTATCTTCTCCAGTTAAACAAATTTTGATATCCTCTCATAAAATGTTCACTTGGGAATTGTACAAAAGTAAATGAGAAAGATTCTAGCTTGGTCCAATTCTAATAAGATAGACCCACTTATAGCTCCATTACATTCTATCCTAGAATTTTTAGCTAAATTATTCAGTGAGCGAGCAGATGCAGCTACTATTAGAGTATAATTAGCAGAGATCTCGAATTTTCATATAAGTGAAAATGGTTCTGCAATAGTTTCAAACGGGCTTTGCAAAGCATTCCTCAGAGGTACAACTTTAATTCAACCCCCATATAGAAATCCAGTTCCGCCTTGGGACTTGAATTTCTTGTCATAAATCATATCCACTCCATCTGAACCAGCTATTACATGCGAGCTGAAATACCTTTCATGGAAAATGATCTTTTTAGTAGCTATTACTTCAGCAAAGAGTGTTTCGGTGTTACAGGGCTTATCTTCCAAGACTCCTTACATAATTTTTCACAAGGACAGTCTCTCTTTATGTACTAACCCTTCTTTTTTTACCTAAAGTAGTCAGAGAATAATCTTAAATCAATCTCTTGACTTACTGGTGTTCTTTCCGAACTTTCAAAACAAAGGGGAGTACACTTTGCATCATCTAGATGTACATAGACAGCTACGTTTTTATTTGCACAGAACTTCAGAATTTAGAAAGTCGGATCAACTATTTGTCTCCTATTCAGAATCTCGGAAAGGAGAACGAGTTTCTAAAGTAACACTACCTAATTGGTTTTCACAGTGTATATCTTTCATTTACAATTCTAACAACAAGACTAGAGCAAATACTATCAAGGCTTATTCCACCAGATCAGTGTCTGCCTCCACAGCTTTTTAAGCTCTTTTACCTTTGGACAGCATCTGTGCAGTGGCAATTTGGGCTAAGCCACATACCTTTTATTACTCGTTACAAGGTAGATTTGGCCACCAGGATTAGAGCATCCTTTGGTTCTATGGTTGTGAGGAATATTCTCCCATGAGCCACCGAAGAATCAGGTAGCTAGGGACGCAGTCCCACCAGTGAGAATAAAGATGAGATTGACAACATCACATAACGAAGTTATGTACTTACCATAACAGTCCATGTGTGTTGTCCATCTCATCCTTTATTCTCACAACCCATCCACAATGACCCCCTACCTTTTCTCCTGGGAGACTGAGTAGTTCTAATTGGATCTTTACAGGACTCTATAGCCTCAGGAGTAGCAGGTTTTTTTTTAATATAACTGTAGAATTCTATTCACTTACTCACTACATGGGGGCAAACAAGGTCTGAGGTGGTTGGGGAATTGCATTATGGGTAGGGAAAATGCCCATGAGCTGAGGACCTTAAGTTGATGTAATGGCTGAGCTGGATCGACAGATTGGATCTGACCCAACAGTGAGAATAAAGGATGAGATAGACACACATGGAACGTTATGGTGAGTACATAACTTTTTTTTTTTTTTTTTAGGATCCCCCCCCAAGTTTTTCTTTATTTTATTTATCCTTTGGGGAGACTTGAGGTGATATTTACAGTCCTAGGGAAATTTAACCAGAGCATTGGGTAACTTTCCCAACTCGTCATTGTTGTGAGTGGGAACCATTTTGGAGGAGCACTTCCTGTTTCCATTCAAGGTGCAGAAGTAGCCCGGAGAAACAGGGAGGCAGATGGAGAAAGAAGGTGACGGATAAGTAAAAGAAATGGAGAAAACAAATATTGAGACAAGAAGAATGTATGTAGGATTCTGAGGAAATATTTCAAAGAAACCAGTTTGATGGAGATGAGTCAAATGATGGATGTAGAATTACAGCCTTCCAGTCAGGAGGTATTTGGGATAATTTACTTAAAGGAACTGTGGTGCAGAGTGAGCTAGAAAATGAAGATGTTTCCTGCAAGGGGGCAATTATTTATTAAATACAAAAGCAGGATGCAGAAACCATCTTAAAGTATAGTGGCGAGATGGAAAAGAAAATGTATGCAGAGAAAGTAAAAGAAGTCAAAAGTGCAGTAGCAGAAAAGAAGGCAGAAGGAAATGAAAAACAGAAGTATGTTGTAAGGATTCCAAGTAAAGAAGACAGACATGGACAGGTATGAAGTATGGGACAGTGTAATAGCTCCTTTGAATATAAAAGCACATGAGGTAAAAGCATTTATTTTTATTAACAGAAGCATTTTGTGACTGCTTTTCACTGGAAAATTTTCTTGGAGAATATGAACAAAAAAGAAAGTAACCCATAGAGCCTTTATGATAAGCATTTAACAGAAAAAGATTAATGTACTTTTGAACAGAAGTAGAGAGACTTTGAAAGGACATTTGAAAGCTTTATGTAAAATACTGGTCATTGCAAAACTTTGAGAAAAGAGGTTTATGGACTGGTGCCTGGGATCGTAATATTGTTAAAAATAGAGAAAAAAAATATACATATACAAAGTATGATAAATGTTGGGGGAAATTAGGGTTGTTGTAAAATACTGGGGACAACCCAAAGCATTTTTTTTTGTGGAAAAGGACATTTGATAAGTAACTGTGACAAAAGAAAATGAGAAAATCTTGTTTGTGGAGAAATAGGACATGATGCAAAAAATGTAAATTGAAATGTTATAAGTGTAACAAAATTGGACATTTATGGGTGGATTGCAAAAATGAAAATAACAGTAAGGAAAAGGAAAGAAGAAAATGAACAGAGAAGAAATTTTAGAAGTAGTAGAAATAGACAAAATATTAGATGAGAAAAAATATTGGAGGATACAGAAGAAGGTTCTAAAATAAGTAACAAAGAAGGCACAATCTGCAAGGTAGTAAAACAAATTAAAAAAACTAATTCTGTTGGTAAAAGGATAAAAGATGGGAAAAGAAAATTTAAATGGATAAGTACAAAAGAAAAGGTAAAAGAAATGGATGAAAAAGAATATGTACAGCTAAAGATTGGGGCGTAGTATAATGGTTAAAGTGTTTGACTCGCAAACACACAAGGTACAGTGTTTGTTTCTCACCTTTAGGAAGGAAAGTGATTTGGCTTGCAATGGCCTATTAAGAAAGCTAGCCTAGTAATTGGCTACAAACTTACGGAACCATGAATATAAGGAAAAAGGAAAAGTGCTTTCTGTAAATGTGAATAATATTAAGAATAAAGTAAGAATAATAATTTTGCAGTGGTGTAATACATGTGATATAAATGTAATTATATTAAAAGAGGAGATTTTTAGCAAATTAAGAAAGATTAGAAACAGAAACTATGGGGAGGAAAGATCATTTGGGAAATGAGAAATGTTCTTGTATAGCCGTATTCTGTAGAAATACAGTAAAGTTATTAGATGCAGCTTTAGAAAAATGGGAAGATTAGCCATTGGAGATTTAAAATGGAAAGAACAAGTATATCGAATTATAACATTTGTGTGCTAAGACTAACTGTAAAGAAAGGGGAAGCTTATGTAATCAGATATTGGACTATAGTGATAAATATGAATATTATAATGACAGGAAATTTTAATTGTGATTTGAGGCAAGTGTAAAAAGCAAGGAAATGGTATAAGAAAATGTTAGAAGTGATAAGATGTGGCAAGTTAAACTTTGGGACAAAAATTAATGTATTTGTAAAAGGGTTATGTATAGAACTGGAGTAGATTATTTTATAGTATCAGAAGATTTGGTTATAGGAGAAGGGGAGGTAGTTGAAACAGGATTTTTTGATCATTTTACAGTATGGCTAGTGTTAAAAGAAATAGGAACAAGCAATATATGAAAATAAGCAAAGGGATAAAAGGGATAAAACAAACTCATGGAATGAAGAAGGAAATAGATTAATAGGTTGTGGAAAGATCATATTACTGTGAGAACATGTTATAAAAATTGGTCTGAATGGTGGTTGATATTTAAAGAAAAATATAAAAAGTTTTTTTTACAGTGGCAATATAACATGAGAAAAGTGCAGAAAGAAAAATATAGGAGAACATAATGTTTTGGAAAATTTGGAACATAATGATAGTACTTTGGCAAACAAAAATAATTTTATGAAAGAAATCTAGAAAAAATACAAGAATTGCTATGCAAGCAAAGATGTTTTACAAGGAAAAAGAGAAGTATCAAGTTACTTAAGCAGGTTTGGAAAATGGTAGTGTAATGAGAGAAATAAAAATGTAAAAGGAGAACTAGAAATTTCTCGTGAAAAGATTATGAATAACGTAGTAAAATATGTGCAAAAATGTTTAAAAACAAGGTAGTGAAAAAACATGGAAAATAAACAGAAAAAGTGAATAAAGAATTGGAAACTGAGATTTTTTTTTAAATGAGCTAGATAAAGTATTAGGACAAGTAAATATAGATTTGGCTGCAGGCTCAGATGGAATAGGGTATGAAATATATAAAAATGTAAGGGACTGGCAAGAAAATATTTTTAAATAGTTTGAATGACTAGTTAAATGAAGGTTTAAGGTGTAAATAATTATGTAGTAGAATACTTAAATTCATATGGAAGAAGGAATTCCGATCGAGAATTAAGACTGGGGACCAATATATTTTAATAATGATTATAAGATCTTTATGAAAATTATACAAAAGAGATTTGAAACTAAACTGGAAAATTCAGACAATAGCATATATGGTGTAAAGAGGAAGGGTTGTTGTGAATTAATGATTTAGAAACTGTGGACGATATGAACAGAAAAGAAGCAAACATCATTGTAGGAGATATTAGTAAGACATTTCACACAATTGGACATGAAATCTTATGGGTAATAAAAGAATATAATGTAAGTGAGAAAATTATGCAATTATGTATGTCAGTGTGTAGTAATAATAAAATAAAAATACTTGTAAATGTCTGGTTAAGCCAAGAGGTACATATGAATAGTGGTGTAAGACAGGAAGGTCCAGTAGTTGTTTACTCTTTGCATTAGAATATGATAGTATGTGAAATAAATTACAAAATTTAGGAGGTGGGGTATATAGCACCTGAAGGGTTAAGAATTGTAGCTCTGTTACCATATGCAGATGACATAATTGCAAAAAAAAACTGTGGATAAAAAGTACTAATTTACTCAAATGAGTGACTAGAGATGATAGGGATGGCTTTAATAAAGAGAGAAAATAAAGGTTTAGGTGATGTAAAGATCAGTGTATCTTACAATGAATGAAATTTTTGTGCTGGTATAATTTGGGAATAAATATGCAAGGAAAATTCATTGGGAGAAAGTAGTAAAAGAAATAAAGCAAACGTGCCTTTTCTGGAGAACATATATTGTCATTCAGAAAAAAGGCTTATTTGATAAATTCAGTACAGATGGGAAAAAGTGTACTTAGAAAGTGTATGTTGCCAACAACATGCAGATATTTTTCGTTTATATGAGGTTCTAGATTAAACCCAACAAAAAAGGAGTTTTATATATAAATAAAGGAGGAGATTTAGGGTTAATTAACCCAGTGGTATATGCTTCTACATTGAATTTGTGCAGTGTTAAAGTGCGTAAATGAAAAAGATGAAAGATTAGTAGTAAAACTGTATAAATGTAAGTGTGATAAAGTTTGGGGTATGGTAAAGAGTAAATGAGAAAAAGTATATAAATGAAAAAATAAATTGGAAATAGAAAGTATGGTATAAGAATGTAATGATAAAACTTTACTATGTAAAACCATGGGAAACCCTCACAGAAGAACATTACAGCATTTGCTTATTTTTATAGCTTTAATCAGAAATTAGAATGTCAGGATTTTTTGTGGAGACTGATAATATATAAATTGGCAATAAAAGGCAATATGCCATATAAAAAGAAAAGTGATAGAATATGTTTACATTGCAAAGAAGAAACTATGGAACGTGTGTTTTTGAAATATAAAAAAGTAAAATAAAAGTTATGGGGAAAACAACATAAAGAAGATTTTTTGAAGATATAAAAGAAGTGGGTAAAATAAAAATGGATATGATTAAATAAAAATGGATATGATTAAATATGGGTTTTAGAAGAGAAGTAAATGTTAAAAGAGTAGATAAGTTATTTTATGTTGTATGGGTTATATGGAATGAAACAATAAATTGTTTAATTTGTGGAGTTTGGCAACGATATTAAGTAAAAGCAGATGGTAGTTCATAGGTTGGTACTAGGCTATCGGCTCTAAGGCCTATGCAAGCCTAGCCATAACAATTCACTGGATATTTCTTCCCACAATATTTACTTCTCTGGGCCCCTGTCTAGCAGGGCAACTGACATGATCCCCGGGGTGAATTTCCTATCTCCCATCCAATCATCAAGGTTCCTTTTGAAGAGGGCCAATGAGGCGCTCTGCTTGACATGTATGGGCAGTCTATTCCAGAGTATGGGGAGTCTCTGGGTCAGGAACCTATCCCTCCAGCATGTTTTGTTCATTGTGATAAGGTTTAGATCCCTGGAGCGTGTGGCCCTGAGGGATTGGGATTTCTTTAAGTGGAGCATGTCCAACAGCTCAGGGTTTGACATGGCCTTGTATGTTAAGCAGAGGTTGCCTCTGAGTAGACAATATGCCACAGAGTATAGCTGGAGTTTTTTTAGACGGTCAGCATATGGCATCTGCTTTAGGCCTGTGATTCTTTTGGTGAGGTATTTCTGTGGCCTTTCCAGCTGTTGCAGATGTCTTGTGAGGTACATACCAAATGGGGCATTATACTCTACAGTGGGTCTAATGAGGGATGAGTACAGTGGGACAATGACCTCCTTTTTTCTGGATGAAAAGCCCTTGGTGATGAGGTGTACCACGTAGAAGGATTTCCTGACTGTTGTGGCGATGTGGTTATCGAAAGTGAGACCACTGTCCACCTTTGTCCCCAAGTCCCTCATCAAACTTTCGATGTTTAGTGTCCTGCCACCTATGTGGTAATTCGTGGGTACATGTTTTTTTCCAAAGGGGATAAGTATACATTTCTTGGCATTAAGCTTGAGCCCATGGCTCTGGCACCAGGCATCTGTTTTTGTAAGGTCCTTTTGCAGAATATCCACATCATTTGGGGATTCAGTAATGGCTCCCAGTTTGCAGTCATCTGCAAACTTTGTTAGCCAGAGTCCATTAGTGTTGGCATGTACTTCAGAGAGGTAGATGCCAAACAAGAGTGGTCCCAGGACTGAACCCTGAGGTACTCCACTTGTAACTTGTCTGGAGCTGGATTTGGAGTCGGCTACTTTTACAGTCTGGGTTCTGTCAGTAAGCCAGTTGGCAACCCATCGAATGACGTAGGGATTTATGCCCAGCTTAGTAAGTTTATCTATGATTCCAGAGTGGGGGATGGTGTCGAAGGCCTTGGCGAGGTCCAAATAGGCTGTGTGGACCGCCTTACCCTCTTCCACAGCTCTGGAGATTGATTCGAAGAAGTCAGTCAGATTCAGGAGACAAGATCGGCCCTTCACAAACCCAAACTGGGTGGGGTCCAGTGTTTGAAGGTTACCAGTGTCTTTGTTTATATGTTCCATGCCCTTGCAGATGAGGCTTGTCAGACTGATGGGACGGTAGTTTCTGGGATTCAAGGCGGATCCTCCCTTGTTGAGCGGGATAACTGTAGCTGTGCGCCACTCAGTGGGCACGAAGCCTGAGGTGAGGCAATGATTAAACATGACACTTAGGTGAGGTGCCAGTTCGTTTTGTAGTTCATGTAGTACACAGCCTGGGATGTCATCTGGTCCCATGGATGCTGTATTCTTAACTTTGGAGAGTGCGGTTTCTACCTGTGTGGCCGTAATTTTTGGAATTTGGCAGTCTTTTGGTATTGAGATGGGCCTTTTAGGGGCTGAGAAGGGGGGTGAAGTTGGCACTAAATCGATCTTCCAGGATATTGGCAATATCCTTGGGATCAGTATATTTAATGCCATTCTGTTGTAGTTATGGAAAACCGAGCGAGGGTCTAATACGGATGAAAATTTAGCATGATTGTAGAGAAAATTATGAATATGTATAAACAGATTTGTATAATTATATATTTGTACATAATGCAAATATTTGTAAATAAAAGTTATTTTTATATACAAATAAAGGACCCTACACTTTTTAATAGGTGCTGTGGGAGTGTTTACATCCACCTAAACTACCACAAACTCATGCAGCTGGGACATTGGTTTAACACCTCATCCAGAGAGGATGCCACACTCAGGATTGTAGCATTCCCCTAATGCTCTCCATCAACCTTGAGTGGGAATACAACCCACCGCCTTATGCACAAAGGTTGAATGTGTTACTTTTTACACCACTGACCGTGACAACTGACCATTTTTCTGAACCCTAGATCAGACCCTGCAGTGATTTCTCTGACTAACATCTTTTGGCATCTAAGCCTATTGCTTCTGACAAAGCCAGAAAAGCTTTTGATATGTTTGGGAAGAAATTTTATAGTGTTTCTACCCTAGCTTTCAGACTAGTGAATTGTCGGGCTCACACATCTAAATTTCTGCTAGCTTCCAGTAACAACATGAAAGTCAATTGCTGAACTCCCTTCTTCAGAGACTGAAGCCTCTCTGAATTGTTTAGTGACTTCTATGTCTCAGGTAATGAAGTACTCTAAAACATTCTTATAATACTGATGTGATTCCCAAAGCATCTGCCACTGGGTCACAGATGAGAAAATTTGCCTGGCTACATTTCCAGAATTTACCAGAGGATGTCAAAGCTAATGCTGGATAGAGAGATATTTAGTTGTTCCTTTGATAAGGTCCTTAAACAATTTAATGAAGGAGGAAAGTTAATTGAGGGTTACCCAGATATTTTAATCCTCCATGCCAAAATACAATCCTACTTACCTTTCCTTTCATTTCAAGTTTTGTTTATAGAAAGCAAACAACTTCAGCAAGTCACAGGTAAGCAAAATTTCAGAAAGCAATTCAGAAAAGGAAGGATCATCCCAGAACCAAGGACAGTCTATAAAAGCAGTTTGACTATATGCTTCTTCATGCATTCCCCTACCCACCCTGACATTCTAGTAAATCTGTCCCAAAGCCTAGGTTTTCACTTCCCTCTGTGGCAAAAGATAACCTCAAGACACTTTAGTTCTGACAGTCATTCAGAAAGGTTGCAACTGGCAGTGGGACTCCATCCTTTTATAGAGTTTCCTCCATAGCTGCCCAGTCACAACTCCTTATTTTCTTATTCTAGATCAAATACTATCTTGGGGAGTTATAGAGCCAGTTTCCCATGATCAAATAGGAAAAACTCTTAAGAATTTTTCTGGTGTTAAAGAGGAAATTTGGAGATTTGCACTAGAGCTTTATTTTCTAAAACTTTACACCACAATCCTAAAATCCATAATGCTTTATCTAATATGTTACCTCTTTCCACCTCTCAGCTTTCTAGTAACTCTGTATTTAAAAGATGCTTATCACTATCCAAGACTGAAAGATTTCAGATGCTTTTTTATCTTTTTCTGTGTGTAGGTTACAGATAGTTTTGTGCTTTATGCTTTGGCTTGTCTACAACTACAAATTTGCTTACAAAATGCCTGGCTCCTACAATAATTGCAGGCTGCATGGCATTAACATTTTTCTGTATTTGGGCAACTGACTTATTTTTGCAAATTCTGATGCAGGTTGTCAAGAATCTCTGGATTGAGTAAAGAAATTTTTTCTCAAGCCTTCTCACAGGATGATATTTCTTGGATGTCTCCTGGATATATCCATTATGATGGCTTTCCATCCTCAGGACAAATAGTTTTACAAAGAACAATTCCTGAAATTCTCCAACCTGTCTTGGGCATCTACCAGGGACCATCTCAAGATTCTGGATATCATGGCCTCTAACTATTTCCATGATTCCCTTGGCAAGGTTTCACATGAGGAAAATTCAGTAGTTCCTTAAATCAGTTGGTACGCAACACCAGCACCCCCTGTTATTTCAGATTCCAGTACTGGGATTAGTAGAAAGGGAGTTTACACAGATGGGTAAACCATCTGTCCCTCAACCCAGGTTTTCCCTTTTCCATTCCAGTCCCTTCTTTGTCTGTAGATGCCTTAGTCTTTGCTTGGGGAGCTGTATCCAAGTGGGTGAAAGCTGAAGATCTGTGAAATGAGGAGGACTGAAAGAAACACACAAATGTTGAAGAAATGATGCCACTAGTAAATGCTGTAAAATCTCTAAATCATCTTTGGGTTTCATGCTTTCTGCTAGTAATCACAGACATCACCACTGTGATGGGGTAGTAAACAAATGAGAGGGGACCAGATCCTGCCCCTTTGCAGACAAGCTATGATAACCTGGGATCTAGCAACTCAGCACATTTATCCCTACAGGCTACCTGCATTCCACCAGAGCATAATGTAGTTGCAGAGGAGCTGAGCTGGACCAGGACAAACCCCTGTGAATGGAAGATGAACTTGGGGATCTTCCAGGAATTGAGCCATATGTGGAAACTCCTTAAATCTGTTTACCTCTGTTAACAACAGACAGTTAAAGAAATTCTGTTAAAAGACTCCTTGCCCAGAGGCCTGGAAGACAAATGCCTTTTCATTCCCGTATTTCACTGTCTTTCCACCCTTTCCTGTGATAACTAGGATTGTTTTCAAAATTTCCAAAATGACTCTCCCAGAGTGATTGTGGTTGAATCCCTTTGTGTACTAGGCAACAGTTCTTCTTTTGAAAATGGCTAAGGACAGTCGCCACAAGCTTCCTCACAGGGCGGACTTGATTCATACTGAAGAGAGATTGTTTGATAACATGCCAACGTTCAATTTCTTCAACTCCCTGCCTGGATAATAGAATTTTAAATCTTTGTGACACCTGTTTTGAGGATATGTAGCAGGTAATGGAGGAAGCTAAGAAAGCTTCTGCTAGAAAGTCATGCATGCGTAAGTGAAAAAGATTTTCTTGTTTGTGCCAAAGTAAGAACCAGGACCCTTTTCAGGCTTAGATGCCTCTGGTTCTACAATACTTGTGTAAGTTATTATTTTCTGACCTTTCTTACTATTCTGTCAAGATTTACCTATCTGTCTTTAGAGCTACACAGGTAAGGCTTGTATGCATAACACCAGCAGAATACTATAAGTCAAAGCCGAAAGAAATAATGTTGAAACAGGAGATTTTACGAAATAAGGATAAAGTAGGATTGTGGATACAGGCCCATAAGGAGAACAATAACATCCATACATAATAGTATATTTAAAAAGTAGCAGAAAGCATTTTGAGAGCAAAACCAACATGCAATGGAAAAAGGGGATTTTACTATTAGGAATGACTGCAAGTAGAGGTATAGAAAATAGGCAATGAATAGTTGGAATTTATTGGAGAAAATTAGAAAAGGAACCAAGGTATTGGGAGTGAATAACTAGGGAGGGGAAGGTTGCAGAGTGGGATGAGGGCAAGCAGAAGTTTGGACTATGAGTTAGACTGGCATCCCTACTAAGGATTGATAAGAGTATAGACAAAGAGAAAAGGATAGGGAAGTATTAAATGAAAAAACAGTTCTGCACAACTTTAGAATTAAGTTCAGAATAGAAGCTGTGGTTAAAAAACATAAAATTAGTAAGGTATGTAAAATAATGCATGATGATAAGAATTGATCAAATGAGGTTAGAAAATATTTGGAAATGAGAATGGAAAGGCATTATACAAAGAAAGGGTGGAGGGGACATTTCTGTGGCTCCCAAGTAACAACAAAAAATCTAAACGGTTTAATATTGTTGTATAAAGTATATGCATGGGTATTTTTATACCCCCATGTAAACTTCAGAGAATTTTTTCCAAAGGTAGAAAGCAGTTGTTGGATGTGTAATGGGGAAAGAAGGGGGGTACTTGGGAGCATGTTTTTCGAAATGTAACAAGTTGGTAGATTTTAAAATTTTCTTACAACGTATTTTGCGTGAAGTGTTGGGGAAGCAATTCATTGTAACTAAGGGAATAAGTCTTTTCAGTTGGGATACAGAAACTGAATTGACAAGACATAGTAAGGCCCTGGTAAGTTTGTTGTTGGCTGCCAAAAAAGCAATTACTAGAAAATGGAAATCAAAAACTAAACTACATAGAAATAAATGGAATCTGTGGGAGCAGTATATGCAAATAATGTTCAGGAGGAGGAGCAAAATTTCTGTAAAGGCAGGACTTGTGCAATTTAAGAAATTTTAAATTGAATTTTGCTTGTTAAGAAATAAACCATGTACAATGCATAAATCTGTGTGCTGTTTTTTCAGTAACTGTGTGGTACCCATGCAACTTTGTAATACGTGAAGTTGATAAAGGTGTTTTTTTTTTTAGGGGGTGGGGAAGAAGATTCACCTCTCAGCCATCTCTGCTTGTCTGCCAAAGGACCCCCGTTTCTACCTTGCCTCAAGTGAAACCATCCTTTAAATGTGCTTTTACATATCTTCCAACCTAAAAGAGTGGTTGCTCCTCCTTAGGATCTTAATTTTGTACTAGAGAAACTTGCACCCTTTTCCTTTTGAACCTGCTTGTTTATTTATTGACATTTTATACTGGGGAAAATCTGACTGGGTAGGTGACCCATTTCATTTTTCATTTGAGGCCTGGAAAGAAAAGGGCCAAAGTATTACAAAAACATTTTTAAGAACAAAAAGTTTGACAAGCTTCAAAAGTAATACAAAAACATATTCAGTTTAAATAATTGTACCAAATTAGACATAATGTGAAAACATTGGTTAAAAATAGATGCAACTTATATGACAATAATTTAATATTTAGAGAAATTTTAGCCAGTGTAAAGAAATTAGTGGTAAGGTAGTATAATAGGAACAGAAAGTGTAATGTGAGAGAGAAAAAAAGGGTTATGGCATAATTAGGTAGAATCAATGGAAATAAATTGATTGAAGTTAGAAAGTGAGTAAAGAAGATTGAGGAGTAAGGAGAGGTGTAAAGTATAATAAACAGGTACTTGTTCATATTTATGGATATAGTTTATAACTGGGGTTGAGCAAGAACAGAGATTTTGGCTGTGAAGTCTGATATGGCTGATTTGAAGTTCTTATGTTACAGAACTGTTACTCATTGAGCTGACCTTTACAAGAAGAGTACATGAGTTACAAATGCTTATGGTGATTCAGTCTTTATCTCGTCTTCTGCAAGGATAGGGTGGCTTTGAGAACGCCTTCATTTATGCCTAAACTGGTTTCATGGTTTACTTTGAGTCAGAAAAAAATAGATATAGAGCAGAAAGAATGCTATACACTCTGAATGACCGTATACAATGTTGACAGGACAAAAACCTTCAACAATTCTCTGATTAGCTGTTTTCCTGTGAAGGTAAGAAAAAGAGACAATCCGTGTTAAACAGGCAGTTTTATAAATGGTTGTCACATGCTTTTGCTTTTTATTACTCTCACCATAACAAGACACGTCAGGTAGGGTCAAGGTCCACTCTACCAGGGCTTGGCTACTTCTGTAACTTTTTGTGTAAAGGAGTTGACTCCAAAGATATACTAAAGGCAGTAACATGTTCATCTGTGCATACTGCCACCCAGCACTACAAATTACACAGTTTCTCAAGGTCTAGAGCAGGCTTTGTCAGGACTGTTCTCCAGGGACTTGGATTGTAATTTTTCTTCCTTCTCCCTTTCTTTCAAAGCTCTGATATTCTACCCTTATAGCTTTGGCTGCCACAACACTGAATAATGATGAACATAGTACAGCTGTGTAAATAAACTTACCATAACAGTAGATGTTCAACTAGATCACGGTTTGATTAGGAACACCCTCACTCCTTCCCTCTATTATGTTTTATGCCAGGGTATGGATGTTATTCTATCACATACATAGCTGACAGGGCTCTAGCCTCCCTTACTCTGAGGGAAGACAGCTCTGAAGGTTTGGTACCTGGAACATTAACTTTATACAGCTCTGTTTACTCTCTTCAGTGGCTAGGGCGTGTGGAAGGTGTACTTAAGCTTTGGAAGCCGGCCAGTTGTCTTATCCTTGGCAGGATGTATCCTGTATAGCTTAGGCTATTGTAACAGTGATCTGTTCAAACGTGCTTTGATGGTATGTTCACTTATACATCTCCACTTTCTTTAATTTGTCTTATGACAGTTTTCTTTCTACTGAGGCACAAACATCTTTGTGCTTTATTCCCACTTCTGTTGCTGCTTTGCTACTCCCTTAATTTGTTACACCATAGCATGTTGGAATTTCATCCAAACCATAATCTTTGAGTATGCTCACAGATGTTCTTCATGTTTCACTGTTGAAGTCATTACATTTGGGGTAATTTGCTGGCAGGTTGCCCTCAGTTGGCCTGATTAACAAAGTCTTGGGTCCTGCGTCGGTTGCTGTCCCTTCTTCCATGATGTCAGGTTGTCAGGGGTATAAAACATGCAGCTGATGCCATTTTCATCAGTCTTTCTTGCCGCGCTGTGCCCGAAGCAGTTCGCAAGTGCTGGTCGGCCGACTCCTGAAATTTTCATTTTCGAGTTTCAGAACCGAAGTCTTCAACCTAAAGCTAAGTACCCCGTTGGGGAAACGTTTTCTTTGCTCCTTACCGATGTCAGTAAAAGATAATAATTGTATTACTTGTGGGAAGCAAATACCTCATAAGGATTTTCATTTGTACTGTATTCCTTGCCTAGGTCCTGACCACAACGTGCCTTGCTGTCTGTTTTGTGCTAAATTTAATCAGTGCACTATTAAGAGTCGGTATATTTTTTCATCTAAATACTTTGGCTCAAGATTTAACTATCCAGAAATGTCATCTGTTAGCAATCCGACTACCGGAATACACAAAAAACACAAAGAAAAAGACAGAGACAGACCGTCGAGGTCCAAAACCGATGACAAAGCTTCTCCTAAGCCAGTCGCTGGTTTGCCGGTACTCAGTGAGGCGCTTTCCCAGCCCCTGATGTCCGCTACTTTTGATTCGCAGGCCTCTACTGAGACCCATTCGGAGACCGGTATGCCGCGAGACACTTTAAGGTAGACACATCCGCGGGTTCAGTACTTAGATGGGTCCGGAGCCGCTGAGCAGGCACCGGCTTCTGAGGGTCTTTTCAGGCCTAAAGATTTGTATATTAAACCGACGCCATCTTCAAAACCTAGGCCAAAATCAACTTCCATGTCTAAAAAAACAATGCTTGGGCCACGTGCACAGGCCCCTATGCCTAAAAAACAAATTATCAAAATGGCTGAAAATTTAATTATTTGATTAGGGGTTCCCATCCCCCCCCTCCTGCTAAGAGGCCTAGGCAAGGCACTGATTATGAATCATCAGATCAGGTTTCCATTTCCTCTGATTCCTCTTCTGATCGGGTATTATCTGATGTTAAGTTGTCATTCTCACCTTCATTCTTGCTGGATGGGTTCGGAGCCAATCCTCGGCTCCGACTCTGCCTATACTATAGCTCAAGAGCTATTTTTACTGGCTCGAGGCAGCCCTATATCCCACAATACCATGCGCTAACTCCTCAGATCTCGTTTGCCGCTTCGCTGCGAAGTTGCGTTTTTACCGGCTCAGGTCAGTCAAGAACTTTTTGTGTAGTTTTTTAGGTAAAAGGTTAGATTTCCCTATCTAATAATATTCCCCACTGTATTACCTAATACTTAAATCTTCTTAGCTAAATTTTTGTTAAGCCCCCCCCCCACCCCCTTTTTAGTCAAACTTATAGACGGGCCTTCCGGCCTTGGCTCTTCTATAGTTTTTCCTATAGTTCCCCTTTTTAGTGTGTGCGATTGCTTTTTTAGTCAGCCCTTTAACTTCTCCCCTTGTGTTAGAGTTTGAGTGTGAGTTGTGAGTGCTGACTGTGTTGACTGTTAGTGTCCACCATAATGTCTAAAGACACTAAGATTTCAGGATTCAAGAAGTGTGACTCGTGCTGTCAGAAGATGTCTCTGACAGACGGTCACACTTCTTGGGTTTATTGTTTAGGACCCCTGCACCTGCAGGACTCTTGTTCCATTTGTCACGGATTTAGTTCGAGTCCTGCAGGAGCGCCGTAATAAGCTGATTTTGAGGCGCTTATTGAAGCCCGATGACTCCCCGTCTAAGTCTGGCTCGGGGAAGTCGCCCAAGCCCGCCAAACCCTTGGCTCCAGCTTCGGAGTCGACGGCTGGCGGAACCGAAAGTGCTCCGACATCTGCTCCGGTCGGATCCGATGCGAGTAAGACTTTGCCTGCTCTGAAACCCATTTCGGAGCCAACAACAGCGCGCAAGCGCTCTAGATCGCCCTCAGTAGAGTCCATTCGATCGGCTCCAGGATCGCCCTTACTGTCGGAGCGGAGTCATAGGACTTATTCTTCCAGGTCTTCCAGGCTGTCCGACCATGACACTTAGAGGGTGGTCAGTAGACACCTCAAGTCCCAGGCACTGGCCCAAATAATTCAAAGCCCATCTCACCAGACTGTGGCTCCCTCGGTGCCACTTTCAATTCCTCCTCTGACTCTTCAGTTGAGCTCAGAGCCGGAGTTTGTCGGAACCGGGACCTTGCCCACGTCGGAGCCGATTCTACCACCTTCAGCCCTGGCATCGTTGGCTCCGACCGCTTCATTGGTGCCATCTGTAGTGAGGTCCCGGTGCCGGGACTCCATCGTCGCCTCCGAGGGGAGAGTGGCATCGGACCCTTGTCCGATCTTGGAGCGTCGGCTCTGGTTAGTTCGGCCCCGACATCATTCTCGGAGCCTTCTCTGTTGGCGCCGGGGGCGGTCCTGGTATCCTCGGAGCCAGGGCTGTCTTCGGTGCCTGATAGGGGAGCCTTTGAGGTGATGAGGAGGGTGCTGGATCCGGTGTCCACTCCAAGGTTGGTTCCTTCAGCTCCTCCCTCTACAGTGCCTGTTACGGTCTCTGGTCATCCTCTTCCAACTGATAGCAGAGATCCAAAGCGCAGGGTACCCAATTTGGGTGTGTCTTCCTCATCCGAGGCCTCCCCTGAAGTTTCAGGGGAACCCCCTAGGAAAAGAAAGTGCAAGAGGAAGCACGTGGACTCCCCCGAGTCTCTCTCATCGGACACCGACTTGGATGAGTCGGAGGGTTCCCCGAGATCCCCCTCTGAGGATGTCTCCTTTTCAGACATCCTAGAGATCCTGAAACAGAGGGGGAATTGGTCCACCCTCAAACCCTCCGAGGACGAGTCGATTTACCTTGACGCTTTTGGGTCTCGCCCTTCCACCTCATGGGTGTCCCCTCCTTTTGACCCACTGATGGAAGTAGTGGCCAGAAAGGCGTGGGCAGCTCCTGACTCTATGGAACCTACCCCTAGGAGGCCTTCTAAATTTATTTCTGCTCCGGTAGACAAACCATTTCTGACCAAAGGTGTCTCGGTAGATGCTATGGTGGTAGCAGCCGCCACTAAGAAGGAATTAGCTGATCCTTCTGTACCTGATCATCCTCCTAATAAAGACTCCAGGACTATGGACAGGTACGGTAAGCGGACATTTGCTTCAGCGACCTTTGCCATGCGGTTGCTGAACTATTTGTCATTTCACCCGCCTTCAGAGAGATTTGCTCAAAGAACTGGGTGAAGCCATACAGGATCCTTCTGCTGCGGGGTATCAGGACAAGATTAACTCCCAGCTGGCTACCCTGAATTCCATTGCCAACTCCTTATCTCTTATGCAGCCGATGGAGCGAGTAGGGCCGCAGGCACAGGTGTTGTATTGAGACGTCACGCCTGGATGCGAGACTGTAATTTTTAAAAAAGAAATGTTGACCTGTAGATACCAGTGCTCGTACTCAGGATGTAAGCAAAAATCTTTATTCCACAGAGAAGTAATTCCATAAAATGCTGGTTAAGCGCTTTCAACTGGTAACCCAGTCTTCTTCAGAACACTTTGCAAAGCACTTTACTAAACTTATATAGTATGCAAAAACAATTCAATTTAAAAAAAAAACGCCAAAAACATTAAAGGTGTACTGTCCGTTTACTTGACTTGATACCTTCGTAAATAAAGAAATGCAATTGCACAGGCTGTAAAACATATGTAATATAAAATGTAGAAATTAAATAAAAAAATATATTATTCTAAATAATGATGCCAGTAGAAGAAATCCATTAAATACTGTAGATGTCTTATGCATCGTAAACAATCCTAGTGTGTATGAAACCACTGTGCTACCTAGTATTAAATATAACATTAAATGTTATGTGTGTGCTGCCTCAAAATCCATAACTAAAAATATGAACTCCTTAATATACAAAACTCTAAAAGTAATATCACTAAAATAACATCTACTACATATATATATCTCTTAAAAATATGTGAAACTCTAAGCACATGATAATGAACCACTACATAGTAGTCATATCCTAATAAACATGTAATAAGGAATATATGCTAAAAAGTACTAAAATATACTGACCATGAGCTATTACTATTGTGAGAGTACTAAAAAGGGTTTAATACTGACAAATTCATTTAATCCTGGCATCCTAGTGGCATCAGTAAACATCTGCCACTTGCTCTCAAATGATGCCAAGATCATTTTCCAATTACCTCCAAACGGAGTACACTTAACTTGATCAATGATGGCAAAACGGAAACTGTGTTCCTCCCCTTTATCCTTTATATGCCTGTAAAGGGCATTTTTGGTGTCACATTTTTGAATGCGATATACATGTTCGTAGATACATTTTTTCAGTTGTCTCTCCGTTTTGCCAATATAATAAGCCAGACAGGTGGTACAGGTGGCTAGGTAAACCACCTGTTTGGTGTTACAATTTCCTGTCCTAACCTTAATGCTTGTATGATTGATGTCTTCTAATTGTATATGTACTGCCTCATTAATGTACCTACATTGTTTACACCTCCCACATTTCGTGGTACCTTTATATTTGTCATCACTATCTGTGATGTTACTAGCTTTCTCCAATATTCTTTTCAAATTAGGCGCTGTCTTATATACATATTTGGGAGTGGGTCCTACATACTTGACCAGATTGAAAGACGTAATAATATCCCAATGTCTGTGTAAAATGTCCTGAATAATATTGGTATGTGGTGTATATGTCAATACGCACACTCGACCATAATGTGCACATTCATCTCCAACTTCATTAACGTTAACCTCATAGTTACCTAATAAGGGTGGGTATTTCTTCCCCCATTCCCTCTGTACATAATGAATTGTATCTTTTACCATACTCTCTGGGTATCCACAATTAAGGAATAAGTTTTTAATAAATTCCAGTTCTATCTTCATAACTATTTCTGTGGATGACATCCTGGCTGCTCTAATACACTGGCCCTTCACCACGTTTTTAAAAACACGTGGTGGATGATTACTTGAGAAATGTATGTAATCATTAGAAAAGGTAGGTTTCCTGTATATCTTGGATGTGAAACCAATGTTATCGTGTCCAACCAGGATATCTAAGTATGGTATTTCAACTTTGCTGTAATTATGAGTAAATTTTAAAAATTGCGTGGTACCATTAAGGAATTTCATAAATTCCTGCAACCTGTCAGTGGATGCCTTCCATAAAATAAAGATATCATCCAGATATCTAGCATAAAAAGTTATGTCTGTATAAAATTCACTTTTAAAAAGAACCTCAGACTCCCATTCCAACATCACTAAATTAGCAAATATGGGAGCACATGACGCTCCCATAGCAACCCCTTTTGTTTGTCTAAAGTACTCTCCTTGGAACACAATGTAATTGTGATCCAGTACTAGTTCCATCATATCACAAAGTAAGCTCACTTTATCCCAGTTCAACCCCGAATATTTCCTCAAACTATTGGCAAAATATTCAAGGCCTATGTCCTTCGGGATGCTGGAAAAAAGGTCCACTACATCGATGGTCAAAAAAATAAGATTAGAATTCCATTTATCCTTAGTAAGCTTTCCCAAAAAATTCCAGGAATCCTTCATAATGTGTGGAATAACCTTATATATATGTTTAAGCTGTCTGTCTATTAACCTACCAATGTTGAATGTTTTCGACTTTGATCCAGATACAATGGGTCTAAATGGTGGATTGTCCAATGATTTGTGTGTCTTAGGAATACCAACTATTTTTGCCAACACAGGATAATCGTTTTTCAAAAACATTAGTAATCCTGTTGTCTATCAGATACTCTTCAATGGCTAAATCAATTCGCCTATGGCCTATGTTAATTTGATTCATGGAAACACTTTCATAATTATCAGTTCTATGTAAAAGATGATAAATACTGGAGTTATATGCGTCAGTATAGTATAAAACTATCCCTCCCCCCTTGTCGGGTTTCATAATCCGAACTTCCTTATTACATATAACCCGATTCAAACATTCCCTTTCCTTATGTGAAAGGTTGTTATCTGTAACAGTCCGATTGTTAGAACTACATCTCAGGTTCTTATGTAACCAATAGATGTCTTTACAAACCAGTTTCTCAAAGTTGGTTATGTTCGGATTTGAAATTTTAATATATGTACTTCTCTTGCGTATGTTGTTACACCCTGTGCTATGTTGATTAAGTTCTTGTTGCTCATTATTATCAAACAAAATGGCTAGATTGAGTTTACGACAATACAATTTGATTTGTTTAATATTGTCGACTAAATCCATTCTGACAGTTGGTATAAATTTCATACCCTTACTCATAACTTTAACGAATTCTTCATCTACCTCCACATCAGTGTAGTTAAAAACATTATAACCTTCGTAACTAGTCAAAATTCGCTTGGTCTTTTCCATACTTAATTCAACTGCGAATGTACTCTCAGTATTGTCAAAAAAGTCTACAGTCGAAGGCTTTAATGTAGTGTTGTCCAACATTTGAATGTCATTCAATGTTGGTACACTGTGTCTGGTGTGGGGATAATCCATTACTTCCTGTAATTGTTCCACTGCCTGTTTAAATTCCTTCCGGAAGATAATTTGCCCCCCTGAAAATTTCCATCTCTATTAAAACTTCTAGATGGTGGTCTAGATGCATAATGAAGGGGCACCTGCTCTCTTCCTTTATCAGATGGCCAAATATATGCCCTATTGTGTTTATACAATTCAATGTCCCTAGATATCTTTTTACTTTTTCTATCAAATATGTTCTGTGCTTTGTTGTCAGCAATATAAAATTGCTTCTTAAACAGCTCTTTCCAAGAATCAAATTCAGTATTTCTAGTAATAGCATCATTCATACTTTCTAAATCATTCGCTAGTGAAAGCAGTTTCTCATCTTGATGTTTAATCAAAAGTTTCATATATGCAAAACCAAAGTTGTCAAACAAACTGTTAAATTCTTTAACAATATCATCCTTAAATGAAATACCCAGTGGCAGTTTAAAAAACCTAAGCCCCTTGGGTACAACATTTAATTTTAAACAGTTAGTTAAATAACTCATATCAATTTTAGTATTTTTATAAGAAACCAATTTTCTACCAAAATCATGAATTAAATCCTTCAATGAGTTGTATACATGTTCTTTATTAGTATTTATATTGTTGTATCCCTTGATAGCAAAATCATATGTATCGTGATTGTCATTCAAAAACTGCTCCATTAATTCTCTTTCAGTAACAGTAGTTTTGAACACGTTGTTGTTAGCAACACTATATTCGACACTGTCGTGATGAATAAAAGTCCTAAAGCCCTTATTAGGACTAGAAACATTATGTTTAACAGTACCTTTATAGCAGATACCCGGCTTTTGCTTGTTGTTCCCATATTTTCTCGTTGGTAGTGTTGCCTTAGGGCGAGCGCCTGTCCTTTCAGCTTCCTGCCTCACTCGGTTAAAGCTGAAATCAAAGGTGAAATCCTGTGCCGGAGATAGACACAACTGTTCTTGAAATAAAAAATGTTCCACCCCCTGAACAGTAAATCCAAAACCTTCCTGTTGATGGTCACTTGTTTCATTAGGCAAGTCAATCACGACATTGTGTACCTGGGCGGCGTCCTCCACTTCTTGCAATGCCTCTGGAAACCCGCGGTCTGGTGTACGTAGAATGCGTCCTCGTTCATGAGTGTGGTGCGCTAGAGAGAGAACTTGGAACGCCTCCCCTTCTCGATTCGCTAAAGATATACCTTTGACATTAGATGCATTGTCCGCTCCCTTAGATGTATTAGAGTTTTTGGATAGTTCATCATTATTAGTAACCAATTTGGTAACTAAATTTAAAAGTTTTTGCACTACAAGTTGAACGGCTGAGACGTCGGCTCGTAATGCATTAAATTCTTCCCTTGACAATGAAGCACGGGGGGTATCTCCCAAGTCAGACATCATGTAACAACTAATAAAACGACACAACGAAAACACCAACTAGTAAAAAAGAAATGTTGACCTGTAGATACCAGTGCTCGTACTCAGGATGTAAGCAAAAATCTTTATCCCACAGAGAAGTAATTCCATAAAATGCTGGTTAAGCGCTTTCAACTGGTAACCCAGTCTTCTTCAGAACACTTTGCAAAGCACTTTACTAAACTTATATAGTATGCAAAAACAATTCAATTTAAAAAAACCCGCCAAAAACATTAAAGGTGTACTGTCCGTTTACTTGACTTGATACCTTCGTAAATAAAGAAATGCAATTGCACAGGCTGTAAAACATATGTAATATAAAATGTAGAAATTAAATAAAAAAATATATTATTCTAAATAATGATACCACTAGAAGAAATCCATTAAATACTGTAGATGTCTTATGCATCGTAAACAATCCTCTGTAATTTTGCTGATCCCTTCAAGGTGTCCTTCACCAACACCCCCTTTGATGGTTCAGAGTTGTTTGGACCTCAGGTGAAGAATACTCTCACCAGGTGCGAGCAAGATGGTAAGACTCTTTCTGCCGTGGGAGTCCACTTTTCCACACCATCTAGACCATACCCTAAAGGTCAAAAGGGTGGAAAGATGTGTTTCCGCAAACCACAGGGAGTCGTGCCTGCCGCACGTGGTGAACTTCCCCCCAGAGGCAGAGGGGGGAACAATAATAGACGCCGCCCCAGGGGCAGAGGGGGTCCACAGAACCAGGGTTCCAGGGAATCCTTCCGTGACCAACCCTTTCAGCATCCCTGAGAAGCTGCCCGACTGTCCACCTTCGGAGGCAGTCGGGGGAAGATTATCTCTGTACCCGGAAGCCTGGCAATCCCTCTCTCAAGACAAATGGGTACAGTCGATCATATGCAAGGGTTACAAAATCCCCTTCATTTCCCTTCCAATCCAACTGCCGAGACCCCTCCCAGACGTACCACCCGCACAAAGGGGTCAGGCACAGCTAGAGATAAAGCTGTTAGAAAAAAAGAGTCATCCAGGCAGTCCCAGCAGACCAGCTAGGATCCAGAATTTACTCCAGGTTCTTTTTGGTACCAAAAAAAAACAGGAGACTGGAGACCCATTTTGGACCTCAACAGACTGAACAAGTCTGTGCAGAAGACAAAATTTCGGATGGTAACGCTGCAGTCCATTCTGCCCTTCTTGGGCAGAGGCAACTGGATGTGCTCGTTAGACCTTCAGGACGCGTGCTATCATGTAAAGATACACAGGCGCTCCAGGAGGTTTCTCCGCTTCCGGCTGGGAGCCAGTCATTACCAATTCAGAGCCCTGCCCTTTGGTCTCACCACAGCCCACCCGGGTGTTCACCAAATGTTTGGCAGTGGTCACGGCTCACCTGAGACAAAAAGGATTCCAGGTGTTTCCATATTTAGACGACTGGCTCATTGCCGCTACCACCAAGCAGCATCTTATCATAGCCAGGGATTACACCATTCGCATTTGCAACAAACTAGGTATTTCCATGAATTTCGCAAAATCCTCCTTGTCGCCTTGTCAATGTATAAACTTCATAGGCGCTGTGTTAAACACCACAGAAATGTCTGCAACATTACCACCTCAGAGAGTGACAGACATACGGCGGAATGTTCAGTTTCTGTTTCAGTCCAACAGAATTCAAGTCAAGTTAGTACTGAAAACATTAGGCCTCATGGCAGCGGCGATTCTCCTTCTTCCCTTAGCCCACTTCCACATGAGAATTCTCCAGTGGATGCTTTTTTCTCAGTGGTCTTTTCAAAGGCTCCCAATGACTCACAACATTTTGATAACCCCAACTTGCCAAAAACACCTCTCCTGGTAGATGGTCTCCCCTCAACTTCTTCAGGGCAGACCCTTTGTTCTTCCCCCTCCAGTTGCCACAGTGACAACGGATGCCTCCCTGATCGGGTGGGGGGGCACTATCAGGGCAGGACTGTCCAGGGCACATGGCAACAATTAGAATGCCACCTGCACATAAATGTCCTGGAGATGAGAGCAGTGCTTTTATCGTTGCAAGCCCTTCAGGACTTTCTTCCCACGGGGACTATAGCAGTTCAAACGGACAATATGTCTGTAGTGTGATACATAAACAAGCAGGGCGGAACAAAGTCCTACCCCCTATGTCGAGAAGCACTCAGACTTTGGCAGTGGGCGATCTCCTCTCAGCGGTTTCTGATAGCAACGCACATCCTCGGGAGGTCCAACGTCATAGCGGACAGACTGAGCAGAACAATTCTCATGCCTCACGAGTGGTCTCTAAATCAAGCAGTAGCAGAGAGAATTTTCCAGAAGTGGGGCCAGCCTTGCTGCGACCTTTTCGCAACACCTCAAAACAGCAAGTGCCTCGACTTCTTCACACTCTTCCCTCTACCAGGCCATCCCCCCAGAGATGCTCTTGTCCACGATTGGCCTAGGGGTCTTCTATATGCTTTTCCCCCCTTTCCGTTGATTCCGCGGTTAATTCAGAAAGCAACCGCATTGAGATCCAAAATGATCCTCATTGCTCCGTACTGGCCTCGACAAGTATGGTTTCCGTTCCTGCACCGTCATCTACTGGAACAGCCCTAGCATCTGGAACCATTTCCAGACCTTTTGACCCATCTGACAGGCAAGCTGCACCAGTCTCTTCAGTCCCTCAATCTCACAGCTTGGTTGCTCCACTTCCAACCATAGCCAGGCTTCCCTTTATTTCTCTTCCTGTCCGTGATATCATTCTTACCTCCCATAAGTCCAATACTAGGAAGACTTATGCGAGCAAATGGAAGCGTTTTTCATTCTGGGCAGAAGCTAGGTCCTTAGATCCTTTTAATGCACCAATTCATAAAGTTCTAGATTTTCTGGCGGAGCTTTTTCATTCAGGGTCATCGTCGGCCACTATCAGAGTACAACTAGCGGCCATTGCCAGTTTTCATGTAGGGCTCTCGGATACCAATATTATGTCACATAAACTCTGTATAGCTTTCCTCAAGGGCATCTTCTTGCTCAGACCTCCCATTAAGGATCCTCCTTCACAATGGGATCTAAATTTAGTGTTAACTTCATTAATTCTCCCTCCCTCTGAACCTGCAGCTTCTTGTTCCCTCAAGCTTCTCTCTTGGAAAACTCTGTTTTGGTGGCTATAACATCTGCCAGAAGGGTGTCGGAACTTCAGGCCTTGTCTGTCCGCCCACCTTATTTGGTTTTTCATAAAGACAGGGTAGCTCTCAGAACGAATCCTTCCTTCCTGCCAAAAGTTTTGTCTGAATCAAATCTGAACCACACTATTGACTTGCCTGTTTTCTTCCCAAATTATTCAAACAGGGCTGAACAGAAACTACATTCCTTGGATGTTCATTGTCAACTGCGGTATTATCTAGACAGGACAAAACAATTCAGAAAGTCAGAACAGCTCTTCCTCTCTTATGCTGAAGGAAAGAAAGGACTTCCAGTATCAAAGGTAACTCTTTCCAGATGGTTAGCATCCATCATTACCTTTGTCTACGAGTTGAGAGACAAACAACTTCCTTCAAGACCCTAAGGCTCATTCAGCCAGGGCACTATCAACCTCAACAGCCTTTCAAGCAAAGTTACCATTAGATGCCATTTCTGCAGCAGCTACATGGGCTTCTCAACATACTTTTATTACCCATTACAAACTTGATATAGCCTCCAGAAATAGAGCTGACTTTGGTTCCACCGTACTCAGGAGTCTGTTCCGTTGAGCCACCCAGGACCAAGGTGCTAGGGACGCTGTCCCATCCAGCAAGAATGAAGGCGAGAATGACAACTTAACATTAAGAAGTTATGTACTTACCATAATGTTCCATGTTAGTTGTCTTCTTCTCGCCTTCTTATGTCCTCCCTCCTGCCCCCTAGCCTGGACAGACTTGAAGGTCTCTGAGTCCTTCTCTTTCATGATACATAGTTATTCAGGGTTGTCCGTATCATGGGTATTACCTGCAGGAAGACCGTATTTTTATATAATGGTTTATGTTTTGTTAACAATAAAACTATACTATGTGTTAGTTGTCAACGAGATCTGGGGAGTTAGCGCATGGTATTGTGGGATATAGGGCTGCCTCGAGCCGATAAAAATAGCTCTCAAGCTATAGTATAGGCCGAGTCGGAGCCGAGGATCGGCTCCGAACCCATCCAGCAAGAAAGAAGGCGAGAAGAAGACAACTAACATGGAACGTTATGGTAAGAACATAACTTCTTATTCCAGCTTATGAGGACTCGGATGCAGAAAAATCCATCCCTTCTGCTTCTCCTCCTAAGGATTTTTCTTTTGGAGAAACTTTGCATACCTTAAGGGAACATTTTCACTGGGAGAGTCAGGATTTCTCGGAATCTAAAAAGAAGCTTAGGGATTTCCTCCTTCTTCCTCAGCATAGACCTTTGGCTATACCTTCTGTTCTAGACATTGTTGTTTGTTTTTTCAGAATCCAGCATGGCTTCTGATTCCCCTGCCTCCGGATCCTAGTAAGCCAGACAGATATTACAGGGTTCCTGACTCCCAGAAATTCCTTTTTAAGAACCCTACAGCTGACCCTGAAACCATTTCTCAGGGTCCCAAGGGTGTTATTCTACTGCTAAAAATCCTTCATGCACAAAATTGGTGTCTAATTACCCAGGACAAGTGGGTTTTAAATATAGTATCCCAGGGATACAGATTTCATTTCCACACGTTGCCAGTCCCAAAAGGATGGCCAGATCTGCCTCCAAATCAGTTACATCCCTCATGAATATGGGGGCTGTTCAGCCTGTACCAGAAAAGGAAAAGGGACAAGGTTTTTATTCAAGGCTTTTCCTGGTACCCAGAAAAGACAAATCATGGCTTCCAATTTTGGATATGTTTAAATACATTCCTGGACATTCCAAAATTCAAGATGCTGACTCTACAACAGTTACTGCCTATGCTAGGCAAGGATGCCTGGCTGGTAACTCTAGACTTAAGAGGCTTACCTGCATATCCCAATCAGGGAATCTTGCAGAAGATACCTCCACTTCAAAGCAGGCTATTTGCATTACCAGTTCTCTGCACTGCCCTTTGGCTTATCTACTGCGCCCAGGGTCTTCACAAAGTGCCTGGCACCAGTAATTGCATTTTGCAGACAAAGAATCATTCACATTTATCCTTACCTGGACGATTGTCTAATTCAGGCAGAAAACAAGGACATTCTTCTAAAACATCTGGCATTTGTAAAAAAGCTTCTAACTTGTCTAGGGTACACCATAAATGAAAAGAAATCACAACTGGTACCCTCTCAAATAATTACATTCCTGGGTGCAAGCTTGAATACAACTGCCCAGATGACTTGCCTTGCACCAGAAAAACAAATTCAATTGATGACTTACTTCAAACAAGTGGCCACAAAAACCTAGCTATCTGCAAGACAAATTCTGCAGGCCTTTGGGTTCATGGCATCCTGCATTCTAATAATTCCATATGCAAGACTGCATATGAGGAAACTTCAGTTTTACCTAAAAAGCTTATGGAGTCAACATTGTCACAGCCTGGAAACAATGATTCGTATCATTCCTTGCCTGCAGCAAGAGTTCCTATGGTGGGCAGAGGCCTGTCACCAAAACAAGGGACTGTCCTTCATTCCAACCCCTGCCACCCAAACCCTGACTACGGACGCATCAGATTATGCTTTGGGGGGCGCATATGGCAGGGAGATGCATTCAGGGCCAGTGGAGCCCAAATCAAATGCACCTACATGTCAGCCAGAAAGAGATGCTAGCTGTACAGAATGCTCTGACAGCCTTCAAGGACTATCTTCATCCAGGACAACTACTGATAAAGACAGGTAACACCGCAGTCATGTGGTACATAAGCAGGGGGTACCTATTCCTACCCCCTTTGCAGACTAGCCATGGCTTTATGGAACACGGCCTTGACTTATCAAATACATCTACAAGCTCAATTCCTTCCAGGAAAACAAAACACTCTGACAGACGAACTAAGCAGAAATCTTATAGACCCACAAGAATGGAAACTGAATCCACAAATCTTCAGCATGTTGACACGCAAATGGGGGAGCCCAGACATAGATCTTTTTGCCTCACCCCAGAACTATCAGTTGGACAAATTCTGCACAAGAATTCATCACAAAAAAGATTCGAAAGTGGACACTCTATCCTTCAGCTGGAAAAACCTATCAATCTATGCCTTTCCCCCTCTGCCCCTGCTCTTCAAGGTCTTACTAAAAGTCAGACAGGAAAAAACAAAAATAATTCTGATTGCTCCAGACTGGCCTCGCCAACACTGGTACCCGCTCCTACGCAATATGTCACACCTGCCTCCGTGGTACCTGCCTCAGACACCTTATCTACTGTCTCAGCAGAACTATCAAACTCTGCACACTCAGCTTCAAACTCTGAATCTTGCAGCATGGCTAATCAACTAATTTCACCAGTTACATCTCTCAGCAAACCTGTGATGGATGCCATTTTGGAGGCTAGAAGGCCTAGTACTAGAAAATCTTATGCTGATAAATGGAAAAGATTCTGTGCCTGGAACCAAGCACAAGGAATAAGCTCAGCAATGCCCAATATTCCTCAGATTCTGCAATATTTAACTGAGATGCTTCACAAGGGCCTATCTTTCTCTTCCATAAAAATACATGCCTCTGCCATTTCAGCTCATTACAACACAGAGCCTACCCTCTTTTCTCATCCCCTGCTAAAGCAGTACCTCAGAGGGGCCAGAAATTTAAGACCTCCCAGGAGAGCACCAACTCCTGCATGGAACCTCAATTTTGTGTTGGAAAAGCTCACCCTACCTCCTTTTGAGCCAGCTGCTACTGCAGACATAAAATTTCTCTTTTGGAAGACAGTTTTTCTTTTAGCAGTCACTTCAGCTAGAAGGATTTCGGAGCTACAAGCTCTCATGGCAGTGGAGCCTTTTATTATGTCTTACCCAGACAGGGTGACGCTCAGGACCAATCCATCCTTTATGCCTATAGTGGTATGCAGTGTGGCTCTTAATCAGTCCATTCATCTGCCAACTTTTTTCCCAAATCCACAGAACAAGGGTGAACGGATTCTGCATTCATTGGATGTACAGACAACTAAGATTCTACTTAAGCAGGACAAAACCTCTAAGAAAATCTGAGCAATTACTGGTGGCATTTGCTGCAGGGGCTGAGGGAAAGGCTATTTCAAAGCAGACTGTTTCAAAATGGGTAAGCCATTCTTTTCTGCTACATGCACCATGGTAAACCTGTTCCCAAGGGGATCAGATCCCATTCCACCAGGGCTGCATCTACTTCTGCAGCCTTTCTCAGAGGGGTTCCTACCAGAGACATTCTAGAAGCTGCTACCTGGAGTTCAGTTCATACAGTCACCAAACATTACTATTTACCTCTCTTCTCTAAATCCAGAGCAGGATTTGCCACTGCTCTCCTGCAGGGCCTTATAGCTGCTCCTAATGCTGTATAATTCCATCCTCCCAACCATAGCTTTGGGATTCTACCCAAATGTAATGACTGCAGCAGTGAAGCATGAAGAACATAGTACAGTTGTGTACACTTACCATAAATATAGATGTTCGAGTCTATTCACTGTTGCAGTCCTGGCTACCCACCCGCCAGCCCCCTGATTTTCTCTTGCTATAACTCTTCTTTCTTTTACTATGCTCAAAAGCCTTTTTGGTGTATTTGCTTTTATTTGGATGTATATTTGTTGTGTTCTAAATTACATGCATATATATGTATATATATATTTTGCTCCCCATTTGGGGGGCACCTGACATCTGGGGCAAGAAAAACTGATGAAAATGGAGTCCACTGCATGTTTTATACCCCTGACGACCGGACATCATGGAAGAAGGGACAGCAACCGACGCAGGACCCAAGACTTTTTTAATCAGGCCGACTGAGGGCAACCTGCCAGCAGATTACCCAAATGTAATGACTGCAACAGTGAATACACTCGAACAGCTACATTTATGGTAAGTGTAGACAACTGTACTTTATTTATTGTGCTGTACATAACTAAAACACTACTACATTTAAGAGTATTGCATTTACAGAAAAGAGTACCTGTAAGATCACTAACCAAAAAAGATTTGGTTAGCTAGGTACACTGGTACTATTTCTCTGCCTGTCTCCAGCAAAAGCAGTGGAAAAAAGTTCCACAATACTCTGAACATTTTTTTTATAACAGTAGGACTGAGGATTGCTTATATAAGATTGTTGGTGGTACCCAACAAAAAGCACTACACATTTACCCATGTCTGTGGTATGTCATATAAGAAAATACAAATTCCTTTACCAAAGCAAAAGAATTTAAGCTTAAAAGAAGGTGGTATTTTCCATTTGTTTGATTTCAGAGCATGGAAATGAACATTAAGTATAGGCTGTTTCCTTTAAACCATACTTGAATCGTATTGTGGGGAGAAAAGAAACCTCAGGACTACATTGCAAGTGAGGGTGGACTTAAAAGTAAAAGTTTTCTGCTGAGGACACAAGTGTCAAGTCGTCTGCGTATTGTACTAACGATGCTTCATTTACTATTTTATACATATCTTTGATGAATATTTTAAAAATATGCCTAAAATGGATCCTTGAGGTACATTGACTCTGATGGGCTGATAAGAAGTATATGCGTATTGCTAGTTTACACTTTGAGGCCTTTCTTGTGATTGGCATTTCAACCATTATTGTTTTCTAATTATGTCTAGATAGGCTAGTCTTGCTAGGGTTTATGGTACATGAGCACCACAGGCATTTATATAAAAATGCACTGTCTGATCCTGTAATGCTTGTCCTGGATGGCTTCAAAGGGTCAAGACTGACACCCATTTTAAACACTCTCCTAGTGCTCAGGAGAGCAGAGTCCTAAACAGATTTGGTAGAAAAATGCATTCGCTGCCCTTGGCTTTCAGGCTAGTAATCTTTTAGTTATACTTCAAGCAAGTGGAGAAAGCTGCTCTTTGATCCACCCTTCCTTCCCCTCAAAAGATTTTTTAAAAGCTGGAAGAGAGGAAAAAAAGATCAATGGTCACTTAAGCAGCTGCTTCATACCCGTTGCACCCTCCCATATATTCTAGAAAATGTCTTCTAAAGTAGTGGCCCTTATGCAAGAGACAAAACAAGATATACCATTTTATAAAAAGGAGGTTGTTCTAGAAAAGGCAGCAGTCCTAGAAATGAAATAAGTGTTCTGCGTGGACAAACAAGGTCACAGAGAGGAATTTTCTCCCTTCATTCAGCTCAGACCCTCACTAGTAGTCAACTACGGTACCACCTTTGTCATTCTTATAAGAAAAGCACAGTCCGGGTCTGAACTGTCTGCAAACAACTAAAGTTAACTTTGAGTATGTGTCTACCTGTTTGAGCCAATATTCATTTTCCCCTGGAGAGCAACAGCCCCCCCACACACACACACACACACTCATCTTCCACTTTCTCTCTTATTCCCTTCTGTTAGCAGATAGTATCCATAATCTGATCAATACTGTGTGTTTGTTAATTTAAACTGAGACCACAGTAGCCTACTGATACAAGGTTATCCTGTTTTTCCACCTGAAAATGGTTAAGAAATGACTTAGTTTCAGAGCAGTCCTTGGTCAATTGTGATTGTTTCTCAAACACTAACTTGTCTTTGCTTTGGCTCATTAGCAGCAGTACAAAGAACTGCCTGCTCACCCTTGTTCTCCCCTCCCCCTTCCCTGTTTATTACCTTAAGACAATCCCAAAGTTAATAAATATTACCTGTGGCAGGCACCATTTTTTAAAACTACAATCGCCCTTGTCACTATCATATGTTCATTCATCAATTAACTGTGTTACCTGATTGTTTCCAGCCCCCTCATAAGAGCAACTAACAGGGTCTCTCCCCGCTTCGCTCCCCACCCTGCCCCCTATTCCCTCCCGCCCCCAGTGGTCCCACCTTTATTACACTCACAAACTCCTCCCATCTTTCCAGTAGCCAACCACAGCGCTAACCCAACACTACCTCCCCCATCTTCCCACTACTATCACACCTCCTCAACTAACATGTACAACATACCTTACCTATGCTCACTGCATGCACTCTCCTTGCATATCTTACATCCTACAAAAGCTCTATCATTCCCGCACTCAACCACTACCACTGTACTACTACTACTCACACCACCACTCATGTCTCACCCTCACTCAGCTCCCCTCCCACCAACTCAAGAACCATCCCTATGCACCCCCCATATATTCTACCAACTATATTACTCAAACATAAAGCATCCCTACAACTTAACATAGTAACCCTCCCACCATACCTATTACCCAAAGAGCACAATCATAAAGTTTCCCTTATAAACAAACACATTCAAAAACTGAGAAAACTAATAACCTCATGCATATCAAAACTAGCCCTAAGTGGAGATATCCACCCCAACCCTGGCCCTACTGTCTCCAACCCCAGTCCTCATAATCAGACTAGAAACCACAACTTCTCCCATATTACAGACAATAGAAAGCCAAATGACTTCCTTCTACTAAGCCTAAATATTAGAAGTATATCCAACAAAGTCCATGAACTCCATGCCACCATAGACTTGTACTCCCCAGATATAGTCATCCTGACAGAAACCTGGCTAAAACCTCACATTACCAGTGAGCAAATACTCCCTACAGGTTATGGCATACTAAGAGTAGACCGGCTAAACAAGAAAGGAGGTGTAGCTATAATATTTAAACAGCATCTAAACATCCAGATCTTAAAATCATCAGCTCCACAAATAGGCAATGAAGAAATGATATATACCAACCTCAAAATAAACAAAACAAAACCATCAACATAATTGGATGCTACTTCCCACCTGGCCAAAACATCCCTCCACTAGAAAACCTCCTCAGCTGGTCTACCCACCATCTCCCCCAAGAAACTATCATTTTAGGTGATTTCAATATTGACTGGCAATCCTGTTCTGGCAACCATCCAACCCATCATGTAAACCTTCATGGCTTCACCCAACTAGTCCAGTCGCCAACCAGGATAAATAAAAACTCCAGCAAGTACACTACCCTGGATTGGATACTAGTCAGTAAGAGCCACCAGTCATATAGAACAGGCTGCTTATCAGATAGCCTCAGTGATCACTCCCCAGCATTCCTACTGAAAAATACCTATGCCAAGCTAAACCTGTCTACCGTCAGATACGTAAAAAAATAAACTTTAACCCACTCACATTCATCTCATCCCTCAAAGAATGTAACTGGCATCCTCTAAAGTACCTCAGTCTTGATGATGCAGTTGCATTTTTTAATACTACCTTCCTGAGCATCCTGAATTACCATGCCCCCATAAGACTTTCCAGAATCATAGCACAGCCCTCTCCATGGCTACAGAAAACCACTAAGTCAGAAATGAAAACAGGGATAAAGCCTGGGAGCACTGGCGCAAAACCAAGACCCCATCAACTAGACAGAAATTCCTAGAACTACGCAATAGAGTCAAAAAGCTAATAAAACAGGACAAATTCCAATACTACCAGTCTGCCCTAGACTCCTCCGAACACAGCCCCAAACAATTCTGGTCCTCCATAAACTCCATCCTCCACCCAGGTAAAGTCAGTACCCTTCCTCCTAACATCCCTCACTCCTCAGAAAATATTGCTACCTCATTCAACACACACTTCACACAAACCATACTATCACTAGCTAAACAACACAACCCCCCTCCAACCCACACCTTCAACTACTAATCTCCCCACTGCCTTCTCTTTTTCTCCTGTGCCTACCTCCAACATAAAAAAACTATTAACTAAACTTAAACCCACCAAATTAGCAGCAGACAACCTCCCAAGTGAATACCTACAAATCGCAGCTGATGATCTGGCCTACCCAGTATCCATCTTGATTAACTGATCTCTGTCAGAAAGTTATGTTCCCACACTGTGGAAAGTATCACATATAATTCCCCTCCACAAAGGCGGACCCTCCACAGAACTAACCAATTACCGCCCCATAGCTATTCTCTCTCCACTCTCCAAAATACTAGAGAGATGCATACACTCTCAGGTCTCAGACTACCTCCTTACTAACAACCTCCTTTCCAATACTCAGCATGGTTTCCGACCAAACCGTAGCACCACCACTGCCTTACTCTCCTTTACTAACACTATCCTTCAGCATAAAACAATGGCTATCTCTCCTCTGCTACTTTCCTAGACCTATCTAAAGCATTTGACATGGTCCCACACAAACAACTTATCTCTGTCCTCAATAACCTATCCTTCTCACAATCAGTCACCAACTGGTTTCAGAGTTACCTGTCTGACCGCCAACAATCCGTTGTATGGCAGAATGACATATCTCCCCAACTAACTGTCTCCATAGGGGTTCCCCAAGGATCCATCCTTGGACCCCTACTCTTCTCTGTTTTCACAAATAATCTAGCCTCTGCCACCACACATGGCACACTCATACAATACACAGATGACTCGACCATCATCTGCTCAGCCCAGTCCCTACCCAAACTGCAAAAAGTCACACAGGAAGCCTTTTCCTCTGTCAACTTGGTTATTCGATGCCCAATTAATACTCAACCCAAACAAAACTAAACTACTCATCTTCCAACCCACCAAACATACTCAAAACAACTATCACTTTCACATCACAGCAAAAGACAACACCACTATATACCCAACTGAACACACCAAATTGCTAGGAGTGGAAATAGACAATAAACTAAAATTTGACATTCACATATCCATGACCATAAAAAAAGTCCACAAAAAACTAGGAGCATTATACAGAAATAAGCATCTTCTCACAAAAGTAGCAAAGATTTCACTAGCAAATTCCCATCTTATCTCCACCCTACTTTATGCCTCTCCAATATATACCAACCTAAGGCAATGCGATCTAAACAAGCTAGAGACCTGCTACAACAAAATTGCCAAATTCGCCACAGGGGCATCCTACCGTAGTCACCACTGTCTCTCACTTGCTGAACTGGGCTGGCTTGAACTCCCTCACCTCCTTCAATGGTATCAACTCTCACTCGCCCACAAACTAGTAAACCATCCACTAAATGTCCCATCCCTCCAGAATCTACTCCAACCCTATCGCACCACCAGACCACTAAGATCCAACAACAAAAATCACTTGCAGATCACTAAAGCCAATAACTCTGCTGGTGAAGCACTATTCTCTTGCGCCATAGCCAAATTAAGGAACTCATTCCCACCCACAATTACCTCCGTACCATCATGCACCCACTTCAAAACTTTACTAAAAGTACACCTAAAAACATGCTGGCTATGCCCTTGCAACTCCCACTCTAATATCACCCACCCCATCCAACCACTACCTTTCTTTCCACTCCACTAACTACCTTGATTATAGCAAGCTCAGATGCTCATAAGCCTAGTACTTATACAGCAGGAACTTCTTATTTTAACATTTGTTAATGTCTGTTATGTACTTCACAGATAAAGATTCTAGTTGTCTACTGATGTACTATGTTCTTCATCTGTAAATATGTTGTAAGTAATTGCTATGTAAATTGTTAATCGCTATGTAATCCAATGTAACTACTGTCTGTTTATTTTAACTGTGGAGCTTTCCTCCCCGGGCCACCACTGAAAATGGACCTACGTCCAGTCGGACACTCCCAGTCAACAAATATAAATAAATAAATAAATAGTTGTGACGACTCTCCCAAGCTCTCTACCATCTTCACATCACCAGCCCTCTGTAATCTTTCAGGGTGAATGGATCTCCTATTTTCATGAGAGCTGAGCCACCTTTGCTTCAAACTAGTGGGTCTATGATACACAAAAGAATTCTAGCAGTTACCTCCTTCAGAAGCATTCCACCAAGAAATCAACTTCTCCTAGCCCAGATTATTCTGCCCAGTCTGTTGTATTGCAGAGGCACAGGGGTGTACATTTCAGTCAGATCAGGGGAAGGAGGTGCTATTCCAGACTTTGTCCTGGGCAGAAGACAAACCTGTGGAGCCCTACATTAGATCTTTTGGGTTCACATGAGTTTGTAGTGATAAGTTCAAGATGCTTTCACTGTAGTTCATCCTCTCCCTTCACCTCAAGTATGAAAGATGATTACCTGCATATACTTCTTCACAGAGCACACAAGACAGTTCCTCGGTTTTTAAAGGGGGGATGGTTTCCCATTTCAGTTTACCTTGCTGTCTGCCTGGCATGTCTACTTGGTGTCAGTATTTGCTCTTCTGAGATTCAAAGACACAAGGGTGTTCACATGTGCCAATACTTTGTGTAATCCAGCTAAAGTATGTGGGCTCTGTTTTACCTCCATTTGCCCAAAGCAGCGGTCCCCAACCACTGAGCCACAGATAGGTACCGGGCCATGCATCATTTGTTATGGCCACACAGAAGGGAGGAAACAAAAAAGTGAATGTGTCTATGTGTGTGTGTGCGTGTGTGTGTGAATGCTTGCATGAAAGCCAAATGTATGTGTGTGTGAAAGCAGAAGAGTCTGCACGCATATATGAAAGTGTGAACAGTGAGATTGAGCAAGCCATTATGAATGCGTGCATGAAAGCAGAATGTGTGTGTGTGTGTGTGTGTGTGTGTGTGTGTGTGTGTGTGTGTGTGTGTGTGAACAGTGAGATCTAGTGAGCCATTATTTTACACTCTCTAAGTAGCACTTTTGCTGTTTAGCGAGTACAGAATAAAAGTAAATGAAATGGAAGAAAGTCTGTGTGAGTGAATGCGTGCATGAAAGCTGAACAGACTGTGTATGTGCATACATGAGAGACAGAGTGAGTGTGGAGAGTGAGAGCGATCCCTGGCAGCAGCATGAATTACGAGTTTTACGTACCTCTTGACCAAACCTCTCACACAATAAATCTGGACAGAACCCATAGCTCTCAACCTCTGGGCACAAAAAATCTGGGCAAAGCCAAAAATAAACAAATTTTAAATATTCTTCTTATGAACAATAGAATCCAAGCAGAGCCAAGCTGAGCATCAGATCATGGATCATGGGAATGATTTTTATTTTAGATTTGCCAGTGGTGGTCTCCTGTTCCACATCGAACAGTGGTGGCTCCACTACACAAGTTTTAATTGGTTCATATATCACAGTTACAGCCAGTCAGCATCCCAGTATATGAACCAATCCAATAAATCGCCTGAGAGCTCCTGAGGCCAAAAGCAAACACTGCAGTATAATCATGCACTGGCACTAATAATTCACAAGCAGCGCAAATATGGTCAAATTGATAAGTCTTGAATGAATGAAAATGTGCTGCTGGACTGGTGCTGCAAGCAATGATAAAAAAATGGTCCTGGAGGTTGGACAGCTGCTACCCCTTCTCCCATCTGCTCACTTCAGAGAGGAACTTGGCAGCTACTGTTCCAGCTCTGACTCTTACTGATCCAGATAAGTAAGCTTTAAACGTGGTTGGAACTTGTTATTGACAGGTATGCCAGCAGACCATTCAAAACTATTTTTTTTTTGTTTTTGTTTTTGTGGAAGCTTTTGTTTTATTACTTTTTACATGACTCTCCTGAAACAACCAGAGATGGGGATACTTCAGAACTTGAAACATCAGATAAACTTGTTATTGTGTTTCAGTATCATTGTAGGTGCTAGCTGCTAGTGCCTTCTAGATCTAATCCAGGTGCATGCAACATACCTCGTAGCACAAGAAATGTGGACAAAGCCAAAAATAATGGGAAGACAGACCCCAAAATGAGGCAGTTTTTAAATATTGTTTTTGTACTTTTAGAAAATTGTTAGATTCAGAAAAACGTTTCCATTAGGTTTGTGGACCTCTAGATCATACCTCTCAACCTCTCGCATAATAAATCTGGAGAGAGCCACAAATAATAGGGACAGATTTTAAATATTGCTTTTATAAACTTAGAAAGTTGCTGGAATAAGCAGTGAAAACCCTTCATTTCCAACATCCTATATCTGTGAATCTGGGTTTTCTGCAATGACGGCAACCAAAACAAAATTATAGAGTAGACTGGACATAAGGAACACACTTCAGGTGTCATTGTCTCCCATCACCTCTACATGCAACCGTTACATTGCAGGGAAACAAGCTCAGGGCTCCCATTGTTTTTGAATTATGGTGAGTTGTATTTATTATGCACTTTATTGTGCTTTATTTTTATGCGTGTGTTATGGCTGGTCCATGGGAAATTGGCTTGCATCCAGTCCTTTGTGCAAAAAAAGGTTGGAGACCGCTGCCGTATGGCCTTGCAAGCCTAGTCATGTTATACCTGTGTTCCCCAACTGACCTTGGTTAGATGGTAGTTATTTGCACAGCAAGTCTGTGATCAGCACCAACTGCCTCTATCCATGAGTGACATAGGCGCCACCCCTTGGGTGAACTTAGTCTCCCATCCAGTTGTCTAGGTTACACTTGAATAGGTCATTGAGGAGCTCTGCTTCACGTGAATTTGGAGTTTATTCCAGAGGAGCGGCAGTCTCTGGGAGATGTATCTGTCTGTCCAGCATTTAATATCACAGGCTAGGTTGGGATCCCTTGAGCAAGTGACTGTTGACCCAGTTGAGTTGTGAATGTGCAGCATTTCCATTAGGGCAGGGTCAGAGACTGCTCTGTAGACCAGGCCCAAGTCGCCTATCAGGAGCATGTGGAATACAGAGTACAGTGACAGGGCTTTCAGTCTTTCTATGCAAGTCATGTTTTAGAGGCCCTGAATTTACTTGGTGAGAAACCTCTGTGGTCTCTCCAGCTCCTGCAGGTGTCTGGTGAGGTGCATGCAAAAGGGGGCGATGAACTCTGTTAGTGGTCTGATGAGGGTCAAATACAGAGGAGTTGTAACATCTTTAGTGTTGTATGCGATGCTCTTACTTTTGAGATGAGCAACGTAGAAAGTTTTCCTTACCACAGTGGACTCATGATGATCAAAGTTTATATTGGTATCAACCTGTGTTACCAAATCTCGCACCACTGGGTTTGAACTTAAGGAGGTGTTGTCAGTGTTGTAATTTGCAGGGACTTGATGCACTTTTTTGCATTTAGTTTGTCTGTCGTTTTGGCACCAGTCATTTGTGTGTGTTAACCCCTTTTGTAATATGGTAACATCGACTTGGGACTCGATGATTGCACCCAGTTTGCAATCATCAGCAAACTTGATAAGCCACATTCATCTACTTACACCTGGACTTTCGAGAAAGATTTCAAACAGTAGAGGGCCCAGCACATATCCTTGTATGCCACTGGTCTACTGGTAGAGGTGGAATCCCCATCTAGTGACGTATGGGTTAATCCCCAGCTTTCTCAATGATACCCAAGTGGGGGATTGTGTCAAAAGCTTGGCTAAGTCAAGATAGGCAGTATGCACTCTTTTACCTTCATCCAGGGCTTTGGTGAAATTTTCAAATTAATCCACCAGGTTCAGGAAGCATGATCTACCCTTAATGAAGCCAAACTGGGTTGGGTCAAGAGTTTGAAGGTCACCTTTGTCCTTGTCGATAAGGTAGATGATGATTCTTTCCATAACCTTGCAGATGAGGCTGGTTAGGCTTAAGGATCTCTAATTCCATGGGTCAGTTGACGGATCCCCTTTCTGCCAGCGGATTACTGTTGCTATTCTCCACTCTGCTGCAACAAAGCCAGTGCTCAGGCTGAGGTTAGAGAGATTACCAAGTGGTTCTGCTACATATTGTTTTAGAGTGTTTAGTAAGTAGCCTGGGGCGTTATCTGGTCCCATAGAGGCCATGTTTTTAGCCTTGGAAAGCACGGATATGGCCTGCTCTTTGGAGATACTAGGTAGAGGACTGGTGTCAGGAATGCTTTGGGGAATGGCTGGTAGGGACAAGGGGGTGAAGTTTGCTCCAAATCTGTCATCTAGTAGAGTGGCAGTTTCTTTAGGTTCAGTATGAGAGGCGCCATCCACTGCGAGTTTGGCACATAGTTGGGCATTCCCTTTTAGATTTCGGACATAAATAAAGAATGCCTTATAATTGTCATTGCTAGGCTATGAATGCTAATTTAGATTCGTAACTAGCGTTAGAGGACTTTACAAGATGTCTGATTTGCTTGTTCAAGCTGTGGAGGGTATTCTGCTAAGTTCCCTCTTGTTCTTGGACATCAGTTTCTTCCTTTTGTTGTATAACCTGTTTGTACGTTGGGTCCACCAGGGTGGCCTGTTTTTTCAGGAGGACCTAGTTTTGATCCGGTCAGGTTTAGTCGAGCCTAAACAGTTGTTTAGGTGGGTTATATAGGGTATTAGTGTACTCCTCTGCATATAGAAGTGTTTGTTGGCTGTGTTAGCAGGGGGTTTGAAACTTTTTTATACTATCACGCAGTAATTTGGAAAAAGTTTTTTTTTTTCTTTTGTTTCTTTGGGGGTGTCGGGTCTGACCTTTACTTCGAAAGAGACCGATTTATGGTCTGGCATTACCAGGGAGGGCAACACACACGGGGGTAGTGAAGTGCCCCCCCCCCCATCTTGGCGAGTACCAAGTCTAGGACATTTGAGCCCCTTGTGAAGGCACAGATTAGCTGTTCCAGAGCATTTGTATTGACAAAGTCTAGGAACATCAGGGCGAACATATTTCTGCTTGTGTATGTCGCCCAGTTAAGGGAAAGATGACTGAAATCTCCCATGACCAAAGTGTTTGGCTGTATAGTGAGTGACTCTAGTAAGTCCAGGTAGGAAATGTGCTTCTCTTGGTTCATGGTGGGGAACCTGTAGCTAGCAGTGATGTGGTAGGTGTTTTACCCACAGTTAGTTGGACCTGGAGTAGCTCGGGAGTCATACTGTTTAACCAGTCTTGAGGTGTATTTGGCTTTAATGAAGATGGGTACACTTCCATCTTTGATTCTTTCACACACATTTTGGGGTCTGAACTTATGGAAGGCATTGTAGCCTTGCATGGCTGGGGTACTTTCTGTGGCCTTGAACCATGTTTGAGTAACTGCACAGATGTCAGCATCTTCCATGTTGAGGAGTGCTTCCAGGGAGTGCAGCTTTCTGTTTAGGATTCTAGCATTAGGCAGCATAACCTTGAGATTGTCTTGAGTGGATTTTTTTTTTTACGTCAGAAATTTTGTTTTGCCATAGCCTAAAAAAGGCATTATGGGGGAGATAAGTTCCTTTGCCAGTATCCGAAAGCCTAGAGGAGACAGGTGAAGACCATTTCTGGCAAAGCAGCATGGTCTGTTAGCCATGTGTTCCCAGGTTGACAGATACTGGATCTCCCTGGATTGACACCAGAAGCTAAGCTAATTGTTAATGTCAGTTCTCTATTGTGGCATCATCCTGGGTGAAGGTAGAATGCTGCTTAGGGATAAATTTATCAGTCTGCAGTATTCAGTAATGATAGTCCCCTTCTCACATAATAGTTGTACACACAGATGCGCACGTGTATGTTTATATAAATATAATATATGTATGTGTGTGTGTGTGTATATGTGTATATATATATATATATATATATATATATATATACACATGCACACACACACATGTATATATGTATATGTGTGTGTGTATGTATATAATATATATATGTATATAATATATGTATATATATATATATATATATATATATATATATGGGTCCCATTCAGTCGATCAAACGTTTACAAGTTCGAATCACATATGGCCGAGACCATATGTTCGAACTTGTAAAAATGCGATCGGACTCCGTGGAGATCTCCGTACACACTTTCTGTAGTTGGATAAGATCCGTCTAGGGGTTGAAATCTACGGCTTAAGTACACAACAGGATGCTACCCCCCACTATGAAACTGGATGGAGTACAGACTGCACCCCATAATTTCACACATCCTCCCGAATAATGAATTCTTGAACATAATCAACACTGTCTAGTACAAATGCTAACCTTTTCATAACTGCAAGTATCAATGTATCTGCAAGTAACATTGTGAAGGCATTGGTTCTATATTTGCATCCACTCAACTGCTCTAAGGCTTCGTCTCTGCATCTGTGATTTTTCAGTTTCTTTTAGTCCACACACAACTCTAGGGCTGCAGTTTTCCTTGGTACTAACACCACTGCTGTGGCCCAAGGACTGTTTGACTCCTGAATTGCAGCAATTTCCAATATACCCTGTAGTTCCTTTCTCAGAGGCTATTTCAGGGACCCAGTAAAAGGTTTGTTTGATGGCTGTTGTGAGGTCCAGTGACCGCTCTGTGCACCAGTAAGCTGGTCTGCAAATGCCCTTAACATGGTTTTCAGTATTGACTTTAGCCTCCTCACCAGCCCATTTTTTCGTGGATGGTAGGTGATAGTTTTTAAATACTTTATTCCATAATTTTTTTTAATTATGCCAGCAGGTCTGACAAAGTTGGTGCCTTTGTTTATCAACATTTCTGTAGGAAAACTTACCTGTTGAAAATGCGTGGCAAAGCATTTGCCACTTTCTGCTTCAGAGGAAGACTGAACCACTGCCTGTGGGTAATGGCGTAATCCATCAATAGCAGGAGACTCTAATATCAGTAGCTACTCTCTGAAACACTTCCTCAATAACTGATAAAGCCATCAAGGGCATCCCTGGTTTTGTCTGCAGCCTTGCCAACTTTTTGACACTGTTCACAAGTCCTTTACATCCATTGTTGCATAAGTTGTTTTTAGGACACTTTATTTGCATTTGGTCTGTGGAAAGAGTATTATGGGTTGTGGCCAGTAATACCTGTTGTTAGATCCTGAGTACTACAAACTGTTGTGTTTCACTCTCCAGCCATTCTTTAGGGATCCATTCCCTTTACAAAATTCTTTTGTCCCAGTGTATGGACTTGCTGAGTCCTTGAGAGAGGTTGCCAATGAGGATCCTGACACTCAAGTCCTGTAAAGTGGGTTCTGAGAGCTGAGCCTGCCTCAGCTGTTTAGTGCCACTTCTGAGCTGCTTTTCCAAAGGAGGTCTGGTACTTTCTGCTTGTAATGCCTCACAACTCTGGCTGATTACTACCATGTACCTCCCTCCGTTAAGTACTACCTTCCAAGGGAAGCTCAGTAATTTTTCCCTGCTGCTGAGACTGTTTCACTGCCACTGACCAGCTCCCTCTCGGAAGTAGCCACCTTATCCCTGACTCTGTCTCCCCACCGATGATTTCCCATGTTGCTTTCATACCTCTTTGACAATTCAGTACTCCAGGTACACACCGTTATGTGCAGAGTTATGTCTTGTTAGGACATAAGTAGGGATATCCTCAAATGTGGCTACCTGATGCTTTATTTGCCCCCCTCCCAATCCATGTAAACTCTGACAAAGCGTACCTGAAAAGGTTTCCCTCCAAAGGCACTGAATATAATGAATTAGGCAAGTATTGCTCCTGCCTTACTACTACAACTACAAGCTTGAGTGTGGTTAAATCTGAAATTCTCTATTTTATGAATGGCCTGTTTCTCCCTACCCGGATAGGATACAGAATTTTTTGTGATTACTTCAGATGTCTGGGCAACACACCAATGTTGTAGTTCTAGCTATGCTTTCTGAGATTTTTGTTCCTCACCCTGCGTCAATGGACAATAAGACTGTATACGGCCCTTTTGGTTACATCTGAAGCATATAACCCTAAAGGCTGGGCTTGTAATAGAAACCGTGATTTTTTTTTCACCTTTCCTGTATAACCTGCTGTGATAGCGTATGCTGCCCCCCCCCCCCCCCCATGGTTTCCAGTTTGTCCATATATAGTGCTTTATCCCCTCCTAAGTAGTGGCAGCCTGCTAGCTAGATAGAGGCTCCCTATTTGTCCCCATATACTCAGCAGTTTTTCTTCTTTTTAGCTTGTTTTCCATTTACGTACATTATAGATCATATATCTTTTTGTTTTGTATGACTGTCATCAATCCAACATTACATAAATTATTCAGTTTCTGCCTTTCCTTAAAAAACCTCACTCCTTGTTTTTGAACATTATTCTGCATGTCTTGTTCCCACAGTTTCCCTTTATATCTATGTAATGTGTTCCTTCCCGTTTCTAAATATCCATTTTTCCAGTTTTTATCTCTTATTGTATTCAGTACTTCAGATACAGTTAGTTTAGACTTGGTTTTCCATTTCCTAGCAATTGCTTTTTTGGCAGCCAAGAGAATCAGTTTTAACAAGGCATTACTGTGTATAGGCAATTCAGATTCTGTCTCCCAGCTCAAAAGAATAATTTCCTTGGTTACACCCATTTGCTCACATGATATTTCTGATACTCATTAGGGAATTTTTTAAATTTGCCAGCTCATTAAACTCATAAAACATATGGTCCCAGTTACCACTTTCTTCCCCATTACACCTCCAACATTTGCTGTCTACCTGTGGAAGAAATCTTTGAAATCTGTTTGGGGTATAAAATACCCTAACAATTCCAAGGAAGAATCCTATACCTTTAAACTTTGTTGCATACTTGGGAGGCTAAGTATATCTTCCCATTGTTCACTTATAAATTGCTTTTCTGGTCTCTCTCCCCAATTTTTTATAACCTCCTCCGATTGATCACACAGTTATCATCCAATAGCTTATATACTCTGCTACTAATCATTTTTAACATCAGCTTCTGTTCTTTTAACAGCAACTTCTGTTCTATATTCAACTAAAAACTCTACCAGAGCAGGTCTTTCACTTACAATTCCACTACAACTTTGTTTGCCTGTTTTCTGACATCAATCCCTGGTAAGGAATGTAGTCTCTAGCCTGCATTCCAAACATCATCTTGGCCTTATTTCACTGTATTACCTTTCCTTCTCTCTACTTATTTGCTTCCAATACCTTGGTTTCTTTGCCAGTTTTCTCCAGGTAATTCCAACTCCCTCTTGCCTGTCTTGTGTGCCTGTACTGTCAGTTGTCTATTGTTGGTAAAACCTCCTTTCTCCATCCTGTGTTGGCTTAGTTCTTAGAATGCTTTCAGCTTCTTTATGAATATAATATTCTGTATCCAAAACTCCACTCTTTCTTGAACTCTGCCCCCCCCAATCCACTTCATCACCGTCACTTTCCACTCTGAATGATAACCTTTTGTTTGTGTTATGTGAATCAGTCTTAGCTGTACAGTTATATAATATCCCTTCAAATTGGGTAATCCTAAACTATCTTGTTGTCTTGGAAGGATCAACTTATCCCACTTAACGCTTGCCCTCCCAGATGCTTTTCTTCAACTCTTAAATGTTTTCCACAACTTCTTCTCTGGTTGATTAAATATATATGTAATCCTTATATAAAACTGTAAGGACTAAAATCATTTTCACTGCTTTTATGTTATTATCCTCATCTATAGATAAGTTTCTAGTTTCTCAATTTTTTTTTTATCTTATGTTGCCATTTTCATTCATTCCTCATCTGATGGGGTCTCATATCTGGCATTGGATCTGACTTGGCTGCTTTTACCAGACTTTTGGATCCAGCTGTTGAGCTCCTCCCTTTACCCACAATTCCGCACTCTCTTGTTACACCTCAGATCTCATTTGCCACCACATTGTTTTGACATGGATTTCTGCTCTTGGGCTTTTGAAGGATTATATCTAGCTTTATATCCTTTTTGTGAAGTTTTTCCACAGTTGGCTTCCTTCTTTATTCCTTCCTTTACTCTTACATAGCACTTGCCTTTCCATCCATTCTCTTTCCTTTTTCTCCTTTTCTGTCCCCTGTTAGGCCCACGTTACCCATTCATGGTATTCTCTTCGTATCAGTTTTGATGCCCTTCATTTAATTTACCTGCTTTTAGTGTATCCCTTGCACACCATTGCTGGTATTTTCCTTGTTTCTTCTGCTAAGAAAAGAACAAAAAAGTTTACTTTTCTTTGTTTTTGGTCATAGAATTAGCTTAGTTTCTGGTTATAGCTGACAAACCTACAGCTTTAAAAAGTGTACCCCTGTGGGCATAAGATCCCAAATCTCAGATGCCCACAAGGAGTGTATATATTGTTTGGTTGCTAACAGTTTAGACGTGGATTGTTCAATTTGTTTGGGGCTCAATTTCCATGCCGTAAGTGACAGAAGGAATGAGTGCACTAAAAGGTTTGCTTCCTTCTGTTTCTTTCTCAGCTGGGGCTCAAACCCCCTCTGGTAAAACAAAGGAAAACCTGACTCCATGCCTGAAGAAAAAGAACCAGGAAATGGACAACTGATCATTCCCCCATTTGGCTTCTCCTTCTGAGCCACTGGATAAAGTGACAAAAACATTGAATCCCACACCTTCTTCAGCTCCAATTATGTCAAGACCCAAGTCTCCACGGATCCAATACCGTCTTCTCACATCAGATCCGGTATCTCCTCTACTCCAATTGCCCTTCTTACAGGAGGCACCTAAAGAATCTTCCAGGCCACCATCTACTACTACACCCCTTAGCTCTTCTAGGTGCTTGTCGAGGCAGAGGTGGATAGGATGATAAGTTTCTCAGAGCTTAGATTCAGATGGGGGTCATTCTGGCTCCATCTTCTATCTGACCCATAAGCCTGCTCTCATGTCAACATAGTGTCACTTCTCCGATCCAACCAGTGATTTCGGTGCCCTCGGATCTGAGGTCTACCGAGATGTCCTTGTCGGATCCGTAAACCACTCATTCTTTGAATGCGACTGTTCTCCTGCATTGTCTGGCTTTGATGTCTTAAGAGCAGGAAGACATATGAGCCAAAGTGTCTGCTGTGGGGGGTGGGGTGGGATCGTCTCAAAGGCTTTCAGACCCATCTTTGCGCTTCTGCGCTTTGGCATTAGACAGCTCAGCTTAGACTTCCTTTTTGAGGCAAGATTCCATGGTGTTGCAGATATCTGGACTGTGGCCTTGGCTCCTATGTGATTAACTGCTATTTCTCCTGGACCTTCTGCCTTTCAGGTTGTGGAGAGGGCTTTCTCTTTACCAAGAGTAAGGAAATCTGTGCCCTCTTTGGATCCTACCCTCCTTCCACTCACTCTGAGCACTGAACCCATCATGCCTGCTCCCACCGGTACAGCCAACCCCGTCCAAGCCTTCAGCCAGTCTTCATATAGGACTCCTCACCTTCTTTCTGATACTTCACCAGACCATTCCCTCTGATGAGGTCCGTAGGAAGAGAATATGCAAAAGGAGGCACCTAGATTCCCCTCCAGACTCTGTCACTGAAGACACTGACTTCAATATTTATGACTTCAATATTTATTTAACCGGGCTAGTCTGGCTGGATACATGTCCATTTTCAGCAGAGGCCCGAGGAGAAAAGCTCCATTAACATACTAGTAACTTACAATAAAAAGAACAAACAATCATATAACAAAAATCAAAACAAAGACCAAACAAACAAATTATATAAACATAAAAGCAAATAAAGGAACAATTATTATGTAGTTTAGTAAAATGCAGAGGTATTATAACAAGAAAATAACAATGGAGAGGCAACCTTCTTTTGTAATGATTGCTAGAGTAGGACTGCTAGTAAATGCAGAAGATTGGAAATAAACTGACATATGGAGAGTCAAATAAAAATTACACTATTTGCAATTTAGAATAGAACAAGTTGTGCCAGGGCACTAGTATAAGGAAGGAGATAAGCATAGAAGAGATCTGTATAAAGGTAGAAAAAGAAAAGATGACAAGATGCAGTGATATAGCATGTAGATGGAGGAAGTAGGAAGGGTAAGAAAAAAGAGAAAAAGAAATTCTGCAAGTGGGTCAGTAGAGGCATAATAAAGGGTAGAGAACAACCAGTAGAAGTGAAAGGGGGGGACTGGAAAGAGGGGAATTCTTTGCTGAGCTCAGTCAGGATTAGAGCATGGGCATAGCCAGTGGGTTTGTAAATGGTTTCTTATTTGTTTTTTGAAAAGGTGAGGTGAGCTTAGGGTGGTCAGGTCTATGGGAAGTTTATTCCAATATGATCCTACAGTGTTGGCAAATAAGGAGTCACCTGCTTTATTGTGGGATTTGAGAGTAGTTACTAGAAGTTGCTGGCTGAGCGAAGGGAAGTAAGATTTTTATATGGGGTGACGAGGTTATTAAGTATGGGTGTATTGGAGGGGTAATTCCAATACACCCCAATAACACTTCCAATAAAGAGGAAGGATCCCCTAGATTTCCACCCGATTATGTCTGTTTTGGAGAGATACTAAAACTCTTTAAACAGAGAAGTGGGTGACCCTCTGATACCCCTTCCCCAAGAGGAGTCAGTTTTTCTGGAGACTTTCAGGGATGGCCCAGTTACATCTTTGTTGGTCCCTCCGACTGATGAGTTAATTGATCTTATCTCTCACTGAGCATGGAAGGAACCCAATACAACCAAACCTGTCCTTAAGAGACCTGACAAGTTTCTAGCTCCTCCAAAAGATGAGGCCCACTGGAGCAAGGGAGTTCCTATAGATGCCATGGTGGTGGCAGCAGCATCCACCAAGATTGAGCTTGCAGAACAGAACTCATCTGTCCACCCTCCTAACAGAGTTGAGGGCATTGGACAAGTTTGGTAAGCACGTTTGTCTCAGCGACCTTTGCCTTTCAGTTGCTGAACTAAGGAGCTTTCCAAATCTCTTTCAAGGTCCATGCCTGTGGAGAACCAGAAGAAAGTTTCTTCACAACTGGGCACCCTGCATTCCATATCCAGTGCATCCATAAGGTTAATTTCTCGTACAGCTGAGGGTACCTCTAGGGCTGCGAGTTCAGGCATAGCAGTCAGGAGACATGCCTGGGTGTGCTTGTGTGATTTTGCAGAGCCCATCAAACTTTGTCATCAGTGGTCCCTTTGACGGATCATGTTTGTTTGGCCCCAAAGTTAAAGAAACACTGTCCTGAAGTGAACAAGATGGAAAGACCCAGTTTGCCATTGGGATTCATTGTTCTACTCCTCTGAGATCTTTCTCCAGGAGTCAGTGAGGTAATAGGAAGATGTGGTTCTGCAAGTCCCAAGGGCCTTTCCAGGAATCATGAGGAGAGAGTTCCTTCCAGGCAGAGGGGAGAACTCCAATGGAAGACAACCACCCTTGTGGCAGAGGTGGCCTGCAGAACCAGGGTTTCAGCGATACCTTCTCTGACGGACCTTACCACTGCTCCTGAAGGATTACCTGGTTACTGCATTTTGGAGACAGTCAGGGGGGCACTTATGTCTGCACCCAGAAGACTGAGCATCCATCACAAAAGACACTTGGGTGCAAAAAAATCATGTCCAGTGGTTATTTCATATTATTTTCCCAAGTTCCACCAATGAAAACTAAAAAGATCCCTGATGTTTCACCCAGTCAGAGGGAAGCTGAAGCCTTAGAAATAGAAAAGCTACTAGAAAAAAGTCATCCAAAAGGTCCCACCGGACCAGCAAGGATCTGGAACTTACTCAAGATTCTTTAGTGCCAAGGAAGACAGGGGACTTGAAACCAATTCTTGATTTCAGCAGACTCCACCAGTACGTAAAATACTCAAAAGTACGGATGGTCACGGTTCAGTCTGTTTTACCTCTTCTAAAAGGACAACTGGATGTGCTCAGCAGAACTTCCAAGAAGCATACTATCATATCAAAATGAACAGGTGCTCAAGAAGTTTCCTGCGTTTTCAGCTGGGAGCCAGCCATTACCAGTTCAGAGCACTGCCCTTTGGTCTCACCACTGGCCCCAGGGTGTTCATATGTATGGCGGTGGTAGCGGCTCACCCGAGACTGCTGGGATTCTGGATGTTTCTGTATTTAGACAACTGGTTCCTGACCGCCCTATCCAGGCATCTACTAATTCAAGTAAGGAATTAATTGCAACAGTTATTCCTATTTTAGACATCACAATCAGTTTACACCAAATCACGGTTTACCCTTACTCCGACCCGGAGTTCATAGGTTCTCATCTAGATGTGACTGACCACTTCCTCTGACAAGGTTTGCTCTCTCTGGTAATGAACGTGGTAGATTGTGTAAAATCTTACCATAACTATAGATGTCCTTTTCCATGTTGTAGTATTCTCACTTGTGGGATCCTTCATCTCAAGCACCCTGAACGTCTGGTTCCTATGCCAAAGCTTAAGTCTGGTTGCTGTCAGGTGCGTGGGATGGCACATGCAGGGCCATAAACGTGACATCTGCACGAACAGACATCGGAACTGTCTGCCCAGTCAGACAGTTTAAGGAGAACAGAAATGATGCCATCCAGCGAAGGAAAATGCTATGAAGGGGGGATAGGAGAGAGGGCAGGAATACTGCAACCTGGAAGAGAAGGACATCTATGGTTATGGTAAGATTTTGCACAACTAATCATGTTGCAATATTCTCACTTGTAGGAGAATACCACAGCTCAAGCAGAAGAAAGGGTGGAGGAAGAGGTAGCAGTCTCCAGGAAACCGTGGAGGATGGCCCTTACAAATCCTGCACTGGCTCTGGAGATGCTGACCAACCTGTAATGCTTGGCGAAGGTATGTACAGAGGACCATGTGGCTGCCTCTAGAATGGTAGCCATATCCAGGCCCTTGAGGAAAGCCCTTGAAGAGACCACTGCTCTAATAGAATGCACTTTTACAGAGTGGGGTAAGTCTTTACCATGGAAAGGATAACAGAAGTTAATAGTCTTGCATATTTAGGACGATATAATCTGTTTGGATACAGCTTTCCTCAGGGCCCTGGGGTGGAAAGATACAAAGAGCTGATTGGACCATCTAATGTTCTTGGTCTTGTTCAGATAAAATGCCTGTGGACATCACGGGAGTAAATCACTCTCTCTCTCATTTTGTGGAGAAGGGAAAAGGGTGGGTAAGTAAATAGACTGGTTGAGGGACAGTTCATTGGCCACTTTGGGCATGAAGGAGGGGTTGGTATTAAGAGTTACCCTGTCTTTGTAGAAGATAGTGTAGGATGGAGAGGCCATTAGTGCTTGCAATTCAAAGACTCTCCTAGCTGAACTAAGGCCTACTAATAAGGCAGTCTTTCCAGGTATCCATCTGTAAAGAGGCTAGAGGCTACTGGTTCAAAGGGGGCAGTGGTAAGTTTTTCCAGTGCATAGTTCAAATCCCAAGGAGGGGGGATTGTTTTTCTAGGTGGTCTGATGTGGAGGACCTTTCAGGAAAAGTTTGATTTCCAACCTGAAAATTAGGGGTGGATCCACAGGTAAGCAGGCTAAAATGGCAGATAAGTGAACTTTCACTGAAGAGTATGAAAGTTCTGATTTTAGAAGCTCACACTCACACAGACACACACACACAGACGCACACACTAGGACTAGAGGGACATCCGCTTTGAAAGGGTCTAATTGCCTTTGAAGACTGGAACTGCAGAACCTTTTCCATTTTGAAACATAAGACCTCCTGGTAGTGGGTTTCTTGGTCTCCTGCAGCATAGATAGCAGGTCCTCTGAATAAAGGTGCCTGAAAGGGATCAGAAGTTTATCACCCATAGGGTTAGGCTGAGGGTTTTCAGGTGTGGATGAATGAGGGATCCCTTCCATTGTGTGAGTAGATCCACCTTGTGAGGCAACTTGTGATGATTGCTGCTGGCAAGAGATAGAAGAAGGGGGAACCAATGCTCCCTTGGCCAATAGGGGGTCACCAGCAAACTTTTGGCTTGTCCTTCTGGATTTTTAGCAGGACCTACTACCAGGACTTCTTATTTGTCTGAGAACGTTTTATGTGGTAATAAAGCTGAATTTATATAAAGGGATGCCCTTGGAGTGTGGTTCTTCGTGGCCTTCTGAACTGCTTTTGTACATAGTTTGTTATAATTTATCATTTAAATTGTGAAATTATCTTGTTTTCGTTTTCTTTATTGTTATGGGAAAATTAAATAAAAAATTTTGAGCAAAAAAAGATTTTGGTTTAAGTGTAGAAGGCTGCTTTCTACTTCTTTACACTTTGTAAAACCTGTTCGGTCTTTATGAGCTAGAGGCTGTGATTCAGGGGTCTTGAAGGCTAAAGCAAAAACCCATCCAGGTAAGCTGGAATTAGAGGGGGGATAGCAGAGGGAGAGGGGGACTCCATCTGTAGGAGTTCAAAACATCTCTTGTGACATCCCACTTGAAGTACTCCCTCATTCTGATGATAGTTTCCCCAAAGGTAATATCTTCAGGTGGGGAGTCTCCTTCCAAGGAGCCCTCATCTGGGGAGCAGTACTCCAGGGGAGAAGCTAGTTGGGAGTTGTAAGTAAGAGATTCATCAGAGGAGGATGAGGAGGAATCTTCCTCCTGAATGTGAGCAGATGAGGTTGAGGTAACTGAAGCTGGCCTAGAGCTTGAGGAGTAGGCAAAAGAAAATGAAGCTGTAGGCCTGAGGGCTATAAAGGCCAGAGCCAACGACTGGGAAAAGTTTGCCAGTCCAGCTGTTCATTAGTAGAAGATAAATGTTTTGATGTTCTTCATTCCACATTGCTGCAGTCCTAACTATTGGGGTAGTCCGCTGTCCAGTCGGCCCTACCCAAGTATATATTGGCGTCGCCGTCGGCGCGCATTAGACCGACCGCGTCAGCGTCGGGTAACATAATCGCATGACCAATATTTTGGTTTTTCTTGCCTCAGTATTTAACCGGATGTCAGAAAAAGTGAATAACTGTATTTCTTGTGGGAAACAGATACCTCATAGGGATTACCATACTTTGTGTATACCTTGTTTTGTGCTAGATTTAACAAACGACTATTAAGAGAAGGTTAGACTGTGCCAGGTTAGTTTTTAATTATAAAATGCCGTGGATACCCGGCGCCCGCGCCGCCAAAAAAGCCAAGGACAAAGCAACAAATCAGTGGAGCCGGAGGTTCTGCCAGGTGTTTCTTTGGAGTCTCAGGGAGAGACTTTATTGTTACAGGATGTATCCTCTCAGGAAGTAGGCCAGGCTGAGGGGCTTCTCAGGTGGCTGTTCTTCCCTCTCTTCCTAAGGTGGTTAGAGCCTCTTGAGAGGCAGGCCAAGTTTAGCTTCAGTGGGGTTTCTCCTAGTGCTTCAGGGTCTTTGCCTAAGAAACATATGCTTAAAATGGCAGAGGATTTGATTACTATGATTAGAGGTTCTATGCCCTAGGTGGAACCTGAGTTTGAGAGTTTTGAGCACTGTTTGAAGACTTGCAGGAGTATCCTCCTTTCTGATTCTGATGTGGATGATTTTTTCATTTTCAGAGACTCTGCATTCCATGAGGGAGCATTTTAAATGGGAAGGCCAAGATTTCTCTGATTCCAGAATTCTTGTTTTACCCCAGCATAGGCCTTTAGCTATACCTCCGGTTCTGCATGTGGTGGAAGATGTTTTTGCAGAGGCTTCCCTGAATCCTGATTCTTTGCCTCGGATAGGTACTACAGGGTGCCTGAAGCTCATAAGTATCTTTTAAGAGTCCTAGGGCAGACCCGGAAACTGTCTGTCAGGGGCCTAAAGGTGTGAAGGCCTCTGTTGTTAAAAATCCTGTTCCTCCTGATAAAGAGGCAAGGGCTTTGGATAGATGGGGAAAGAAAGTGTATACTTCTTCCACTTTAGCCATGTGTCAGTTTCACATGTTAAAATATCAGAATTACCTCCTTTCACAATTGAAATCTAAGGTGGATGCTCTGGCAGAAGGTATTGAGTGTAAAGAGTTGCAGGATTTAGTTCATGTGTCTGAACAGGTGGGTAAACATTCCTTGCAGTGTGGTTTTGATGCAGTGCAGGCCTCCTCGAGGGTGGCTGCTACTGGTTCTGTTCTTCGTAGGCATGCCTGGTTGAGAGATCAGAATTTAGCTGAGCATGTTAAAACAAGGATTTTGGATGCTCCTTTGCAGTCTGATGTGTTGTTTGAAGCAGTTTTAAAGAAAATGGAGGACAAGGCTAAGTCTATGCAAACTGTTAAGGATTTTTGCAGGTGCAGCAGAAATTGGCCTACTAAGGGATGGACTTATCCTGCTTATGATTCCCAGTCTAGTGCTCAGACTTCTGGTGAGGGCAGGGCAGCTGCCAGTACTTTCTCGCCTGGCAGCACCTTTGGGAGGAAGGCTGTCTCTTTTCAAAGAAAATTGGGATTTAATTACCCAAGACAGATGGGTTCTGGATATCATTCACCACGGTTACAGGTTTTATTTCCATACCTTGCCTCCTTTCAAAGGCATGCCAGACATTCCATTCAGCCAGTTCCTGTGCCAGAAAGGGAGACCAATTTTGGATTTATCTATCCTCAACACTTATCTGGACATTCCCAAGTTCAAAATGTTGACGTTACAACAGCTTTTACCTCTGCTGGGCAAAGATCACTGGATGGTAACTTTAGATCTCAAGGAAGCTTACCTTCATGTGCCTATAAGACTAAGTTGCAGAAGTATCTCGTTTTCGAGCTGGAAATTCTCATTATCAGTTCTCTGCATTGCCCTTTGGCTTATCCACTGGTTCTGGCTCCAGTGATAGCTTACTTCAGGCTAAAAGGAATTCAAATCTATCTGATTCTAGCTCAAGAAAAGGAAAACCTTCTACAGCATTTGGATTATGTCATAGCAGTGCTAAGATGCCTAGGGTATTCTGTGAGCGAAATAAAGTCCAGTCTAGTACCCTCTCAAGACATGTGCTTTCTGGGTGTGAGACTGAATACAGCAGCGGACAAACAAAAGAATCTTTCCAGTTACTTCCATCAACTATCTCTTCAGTCGGACAGTCCTTCAAGCCTTAGGGTTCATGGCATCTTGTATTCTGGTGCTTCCCAATGCCAAACTGCATATGAGGAAGCTGCAATGGTATCTCAAAATGTATGGACACAGCACTGCCAGGATTTGGACACTGTCATTCAAATAATACCTTGCATTCAAAATTCTAACGACAGATGCAGCTCATCTAAATGGAAAGTGGATACAAGACAAGTGGCCTGCCAGACTACAGCATCTACATATCAACATGAAAGAGATGTTAGCAGTCCAGTTTGCATTAATGGCTTTCAAGGAGTTACTTCTTCCAGGGCAGGTGTTGATTCTAACAGACAACACAACTGTCATGTGGTACATCAACAAACAAGGGGAACACATTCTTACCCATTGTGCAGGCAAGCAATGATTTTATGGGAGACTGCGCTCAGCTTGCAACTAACTCTTCAGGCAAGGTTTCTGCGGAGCACAGAACTCCTTAGCAGATGTGTTAAGCAGACAAATCATGGATCCCCATGAGTGGAAACTGGATCTTCATGTATTTCAAAAGTGACAGTGTCATGGGGAACTCCAGACATAGATCTGTTCGCTTCTCCACTAAACCACCAGCTGCCAAAGTTTTGCACAAAGAGGTTTCATCACATGCTCTTTCTTTCAGTTGGAAAAATCTTCATGTGTATGCTTTTCCACCTCTGCCTCTTCTCCCAAAGGTGCTTCTAAAGGTCAGACAAGACAAGCCAAGATGATTTTAATAGCTCCAGATTGGCCTCGGCAGCACTGGTACCCTTTACTGAGGAGTCTGTTGATTCCACACCTGTTGTCTCAGAGGGACGGTCACCTGCTCAATGTCAAGCTTCACTCTCTTCATCTAACAGCCTGGCATATTCTGTTTTGAAAGACAGCAGGTCTCAACTTCCTCAACAAGTTTTAAATGTGATTATGGAAAGCCACAGGTACAAAGGAAAGGGAAAATGAAAAAAAAAAAAGAAGATTTTTTTTTTGGAGTGCAGCAAACAATTTGGAGATTTCAATATCTTTACTGAGTTATTGGAAAAGGTTTGTCTTTTCTTTCCATTAAGATCATGCTGCAGCAATTTCAGCTCACTATGATTTGACCCCACATTGTTTTTCGCATCCTTTGTTCAAGCAATTGATTTTGCACACTTTTTAGATGTACACAGGCAGTTGCTATTATATTTGAGCAGGACTAAGGAATTTAGGCAGTCTCAGCAGTTGTTTGTTTCTTTGCCTTGGTTGCAGGCATTTTGTTATTCCCATCATGGCAAGGAGATTCCAGCTGGACTTGGAGTTCAGTACATACTTTCTAAGCATTATCACCTTCCTCTCTACTCTAAGTCTGCAAGGCATGTTGTCAGTTCCTGCTTCCATATGATTTGCCAGCCTCCTTACCTCTGCTTTGGGATTCAATAGTTAGGACTGCAGCAATGTGGAATGAAGAACATAGTACAGTTATCCACATTGCTGCAGTCCTTTACCCTCCTTCCCCTCTGTGTTTAGGGGTGGTTGTGTAGGTGAGGTTATATTCTGGTAATTTTGTATATATTGTACATATTTTTGGTGCAGGTATGTTTGGAGTTTTTGGTTTTGGCCTTATCTTTGGACTACCCCAATAGTTAGGACTGCAGCAATGTGGATCCTCGAACATCTACATTTATGGTAGGTACAAAACTGTACTTTTTGGGTTTCCTTTTTAGGGGAGTAGTTTTTGTAACTGTTTGTGAAGGAAAAGGCCTAGGATCGGTCATCTTGCCTGTGGGAGAAGAGCCTAGTTCTGACACCATAAGCAGCCATCCGGAAAAGCCCGGTTCCCCCTCCACATTAGCCAGAGCTGACATCGCAGTAACCTCCATGGACATGCCTACTGGAGATTCAAGGGTGGCTTCCATCAAGGTATTCGCTGAAATCGCCAGTTCATCCGGACGTCTCTCAGCCCCTAGACTGGTAGCTGGCAGGATGTCCGATGTCAGAGGGGCAGTAGCAGCAGGCCTTGAAACCTTAGCCTTCTTTTTAGGCAGCTCCACCTCGATAGCCGATTTGGGTTCCATGCCTAGGGCTAAATGCTTGAGTCGTTGGTTTTCCACAAATAGTTTCAGGGCTGCCAGATGACTGCATAGGGTTTTTGGTATGAACGACTGGCAAATGCTACAGGTCGTATGGTCATGAGATTGGCCTAAGCAGAACAAACAAAGCTCATGGGAATTCTTGTGCAGGATCTGGTGGCCGCACTTACATTTCCCCTTTCTAGATGACATTGGCTATATTAAAGAGCAACACCAACCCAAGCCTAAGTAAAATTAATAAATAAAATCCCCAATGAGGTACTTATCTGAAGACGTCTTCTGTAGCACGGAGCGAAGCAAGCAAGTTGATGTTAGACTGCGTCAGAGAAGTTTTGTGGTCTGTGCATGCAGACATCACATTTATGGCCCATGGCTTATGACCCTGTGTGTGACGTCCCACACACACCTGACCGCAACCAGGATTAAGCTTTTGCATAGGAACCAGACGTTCAGGTCACCTGAGGTGGAGGATCTGCATGCTAGCAAATGGACAAAGCAGGTCCATTTTGATGCCTCGCCGAGTTGTCTGTCTAAGAAAGTGGCGGAAGGATTTTTCATCAATGGGGCCAACCTTGCTGTGATTGTATTGCTCCGCCTCTCAACAAGTGCATCAGGTTCTTTGCTCTGGTCCCTCCTCAGAAGGAGTCACTGAGAGATACGCTGGTCCACAGTTATCCCTTGGATATCCTTTGTGCTTATTCCCCCCATTATCACTAATCCCCAAACTTCTACAGAAACTTCTGTGGTTAAAGAGCACAATTATCCTCATTGCACCCTTTTGGCCTCGTTGGGTCTGGTTTCTCTTCCTCTGGCCTCATGTTATTTACTCTCCTTGGATACTGGCACCACATCTAGACCCATCTCACCCGAAAGAGTTGTGACATCCAGACATCAATAGCCTCAAGTTAACCACATGGTTTCTGTAGTTCCAGTGATGGCTAGACATCCCAGGCCAGTTCGACAGATTATTTTATCCTCTCAGAAGCTTTCCACTTGCAAAATTTACAAGAGTAATTGACAAAAGATTTTCAGTCTGGACCCTTCAGAGACGTTTGGATCCTTACTCTCAGCAGTTCTCAACTTTTTTGGCTTCCATAACAATGGGGTGAGCTACCCTACTATCAAAGTTCAACTAGAGGCTATTTAAGACTTCCATTCAGGAGAGAATAATTCTTCCTTGGCTTCGAGATTTTGCAAGGCCTACCTTAAAGGTAACTTTTTACTCAGGCTCCCAGTTAAAGATCCCCCCCCCCCCCCTTGGGATGTGACTGTTCTCTTACAAGCTCTTACCCAACCTCCTTTTGAACCTTCCGCTGAGTTTGACCTTAACTTTTTATCCTGGAAAACAAATTTTTCTGGTCACTATTAATTTTGCTAGACGAGTATCTGAACTGCAAGCTTTTTCTGCAAGACCTCCATACTTCTTTTTCAATAAAGATAGTCTCTCTGTGCACAAACCCAACCTTTCTACCTAAGGTAGCTTCCAAATCCAACCTAAATCAAGTCATCTGTGTATGTGTGTTCTTCCCTAAATTTTCCAACAAAGAAGGATACATGCTGCATCTTCTGGACATACATAGGCAGCTGAGGTTTTATTTACACAAAACACGGGATTTCAGAAAATCTGATCAGTTGTTTTTCATTCTCCAATAGCAAATTAGGTAAAGCAGTTTCTAAAGTAACTAGCCAAATGGTTGACTGTATATCCTGTTTATAAAGAAAGAGAATTAATTTTACCCAAGCCCCCCAAAGCACATTCCACAAGATCTGTAGCCACCTCTTCAGCCTTCTGGTCAAGAGCTTGCATAAATGTTTGTGCAGCTGCCACTTGGTCCAATGCCCAGACCTTTATTGCTCATTACAAGGTAGACGTACTTTCCATAAACAGGGCAGAATTTGATTCCTCTGTACTCCAAAATATTATTCCAGGAGGACCACCCAAGTTTCATCTAGCTGGAAACTCTGTTCCATCAGTTGGAATGAAAATAACATCAGATATGAGCGTTATGTACTCAACATAACAATGCATCGGTGTTGTCTGTTTTCATTCTTCCTTAACCCCCACCCTCCTTCCCTCTTTCTTAGTGAGGCCAGAGGGATGTATTTTTTGGAACTCGGCTGTTTCTGTTTGAGCCCCAGTCTTTATGTATATTATCTTGTGTCCTTTTATAGTATACTGTCTTGTACACGTAACTGTTAGGGCAGCAAACTTGATCTAAGGTGTACCAGGAGAGTGTGAAATTATGGGTAAAGGGATGAGCTTGAAAGCTGGATCCGTGTGTCTGGTAAAAATGGCCGAGTCTGATCCCAGGCACCATCAGTTGAGGAAAAATGAACAACAAAGATGCATAGTTATAGTGAGTACATAACTTTCTTTTAGTCTCTCCTCACATATCCTTAGCTGCCACAACAGATGCTTTTTTTTTTATCCCTACTCCTAAATGCTTAAATCTTATGTCCCCTTAAATATGAGTATTGCTGAACCAATTTTTGTGTGTATACATAACATATTGCTGTAGCCTTTGTTTTATCTTAATTAATTTTATATCCCAAAAAGACTTGAGACGGTCTCAGAATGTACCACAACACTGGTGTCCTTTTCTAGATTTATCAGATTTAAAATAATATCATCTGCAAATAGTCATTTTGTGATTACTATACCAACTATATTCTTGAATTGCTGAGTCCCTCAGTTTCTTTGGCAGTGGCACTAAATATAAAGTAAATGACAAAGGGGAAAGAGGTTATCTTGCCTGGTCCCTCCATTCAAACACAACTGTCAGAGGAATCCTCCCACTTCAGCTCTTGTCTGAGTTCATATATCATCCACATTATTGTTATTTCAGGGAATGCAAATACTTCCATTGCCCTACTCATAAAAACCCAGCTTTATCTGCACCACCAATAACAGCGGTATTTTCTTGCATTCTGCTTCTGTCAGTATTGTTATTGTCCTATTAATGTTGTCAAATATATGCTTCCTCTTCACAAAACCACACTAATCTGTATCTATTAATTTTGACAACGCTTTTTTACTTTCTTTTAGCTTGTATAGACATAAACACTTTAATCATGGTTTAAAATGGAAGTGGGTCTACATGAATCTGGGTTTGATGGTCTTTACTGTCTTTCTTTAATACAGCCACCACATAGGTGTTCAGAGGTGTGTGTACTAGGCTAATGGCCCTGGAGCCTTTACAAGCTAGCCCATAGGATTACCGTGGCATTGTGCCACCTGACCTTAGTTCCCAGTGCCTCTGTCAAGTAGAGCTACTGGAGTGATCCCCGGGGTGAATTTTCTATTTCCCATCCACTCATCAAGATCTCTCTTGAAAATGGCCAGTGAGGTGCTCTGCTTGACATGTATAGGTTCATAGGTTAGTACTAGGCTAACTGCCCTTGCGAGCCATTTTAAGCCTAGCCAATTATCCCTTGTGAGACTCAAACCCTGCACCTTGGATTTGTAAGTCAAACACCTTAGCCATTAGGCCACCCTCCTAGTATGGGAAGTCTGTTCCATAGCATGGGCAGTCTCTGGGTTATGAACCTGTCCCTCCAACATGTTCTGTTGATTGTGGTAATGAGGTTGAGGTCTCTGGAGCGTGTGGTGTGGAGGGATTGGGATTTCTTTAGATGTAGCATTTCTAACAGAGCTGGGTCAGACATGGCTTTGTAAGTCCAGCAGAGAACGCCTCTAAGTATGCAATATGAAACAGAGAATAGTTGGGAGTTTTTTTGAGTCTGTCCATATAGGACACGTGTTTAAGGCCTAGGATTCTCTTTCTGAGGTACTTTTGCGGCCTCTCAAGTTGTTGCAGGTGTCTAGTGAGGTACATGCCAAATGGGGCATAGTACTCTGATTGGCCTAATGAGGGAAGAGTAGAGGAGACAATGACCTCTTTCTTCCTGGATGCAAAACCTGTAGTAATGAGATGTGCCACATAGGACTTTCTGACCACAGTGGCAATGTGGTTAAAAGAGAGGTTGCTGTCAACCTGTGTTCCCAGATGTCTTATAACGCCTTCTGTGTTCAGTGGACTACCATTGATGTGATAATTCATGGGAACTGGGTTTTTCCCAAAGGGGATGATGACACATTTTTTGGCATTGAGCTTAAGAACATGGTTCTGACATCAGTCGTTGGTCTCAGTGAGGCCTTTCTGTAGGATGTCAACATCACTTGGGGAGTTAATAATAGCTGCCAACTTGCAATCATCTGCAAATTTTGTCAGCCAGAGTCCCTTCGTGTTGGCCTGGACTTCAGAGAAGTAGATACCAAACAGGAGAGGACCCAGGACTGAACCGTGTGGGATTCCACTCGTGACTGGTTTTCAGTCTGACTTGTAGAGTCAGCTACTTTCACACTGTGGGTTCTATCTGTGAGCCAGTTTGCAACCCACCTAGTGATACAGGGGTTGATGCCTAGCTTAGTGAATTTTTCTATGATTCCTGATTGGGGAATGACATTAGATGCCTTGGCCAGATCAAGGTAGGCTGTATGAACCACCTTGCCTTCATCCACAGCTCTGGTGACTGACTCAAAGAAGTCGACCAGGTTGAGCAGGCATGATCTACCCTTCACAAAACCACACTGTGTGGGATCCAGAGTTTGGCGATTCCCTATATTATTGTTTGTTAGGTCCATGATGATGCATTCCATAGCTTTGCATGCCAGACTCATCATGCTAGTAGGGCAGTAGTTTCCAGGGTCTGTAGTCACTCCTCCTTTGTGGAGAGGGATGACTGTAGCAGAACGCCATTCTGTAGGGACAAAGCCTGTGGTGAGGCAGTGATTGAACAAGGCACACAGGTGAGGTGCCAGTTCTCTCTGTAGTTCATGTAGAACACAGCCAGGGATACCGTCAGGTCCAGGTTTATATCATTATGTCGAACTGTGATAAGTTCGAATACCAAAACAATGAACTGCAAACTCCGAAACGGAATAACGCCGAAAACTCAAAACTCCGAATGGTTATAGTTGGCCCAAGCATGCATGTGCATGGTCTCCACTGTGGTGCGATCTCGGAGTTGGTATATTTAAGTAGGGGGGTGTGGGGGGCACAGCCCCCCACATTAGTAATAGTGTTAAGTGTTACGTTATCGTACGGGTGTGAAGTTGACCGACCGTTGCTTTTCGAGTTCCGTTTTTCATAGTTTTGGGTTTTCGTAGTTTTCACATTTTTGAGTTTGCAGTTCGATGTTTTGGTATTCGGAGTTATCACAGTTCGATGATCTGATATAGACCTGTCAGGTCCCATAGAAGCTGTATTCTTGGCCTTGAACAGTGCTGTTTTAACCTGTGCAGCAGTAATAATGGGTGCCTGGCAATCTACTGGTATTGTGATTGGTCCTTTAGGGGGGAGAGGGGTAAAGTTGGCACTGAATCTGTCGGCCAGTATATTGGCAATATCTGTTGGCTCAGTATAGGAGGTACCATTGTGCAGTAGCTCAGAGCAAATCTGGGTATTGCTATGGAGGTTCTTTACATAACTATAGAGGGCCTTGTGGTTGTCTTTACTATTTGCTGCAATTCTGTTTTCATAGCTAGCTTTAGAGGATTTGGTGAGGGATCTCAACTTTTTGTTGAGGCTGATAAGGGAGCTTTTCCAGTCTTGGGACTTCACCTTATTCCGCATTAGTTTCCTCCTCCTGTTGTAGAGTTTGTTTATTGCAGGGGACCACCAGATTGGCTTGCCTTTTTTAGAGGAAAACATCTTGGTTCTTTTGGGTATGGCGAGATCCATGCATTTTTGTATGTGTTTGGGGGGGGGGGGGTGATTTCCAAGGTGATTAGTTTGTGGTCGGATCTAACCAGAGAGGAGTTGTCCTACTGGTGTAGACAACAGTCGCCCATGTTAGTAATGACCAGGTCAAGGATGTTGCTTCTTATAGTGGTGGTAAGGACGAGCTGCTCCACGACCTTGGAATTGATGAATTCCAGGAAACGTTGGGCAAGTGTATTGGTACATGAGTAGTTTTTCCAGTTAATGGAGGAGTAGTTGAAGTCACCCAGTATGAAAGTGTTAGGTTGGACCCTAATGTTCTCCAGGGTGCTTAGGAACATATGGCAGGCAACAACCTGCATCGCTGTCTTACCCAATGTTAGCTGCACCTGAAGTATCTCTAATGTGTTATGTTTTGCTACCAGTCTGAAGGTGTGCAGATCCTTTATTAATATGGATACACCACCGCCTTTGGATCTTCTGTCCAAGTTCTGGGGCCAAAAGGTGTGGAATGAATTATACCCTGGCAGTGCAGGGGTGCTTTCTGCTGCCTTGAACCAGGTCTCTGTTACAGCACAAATGTCGATGTTCTCCATTTTAAGGAGTGCTTCGAGCGAGTGCATTTTGAAATTTAGACTTCTAGTGTTGAGCAGCATGACCCTCAGATTGCATTTGTTTGTAGCTGTTATGGTGGTAATTTGGTCTTTGGAACACCGTCTAAAAAAGGCACTATAGGGGTGGCAAGACCATTGGCCAGTGTCCAGAAGCCCAGGGGTGACAGATGCAGGCCATGTCTGGCAAAGCATCGAGGTCTGTCAGTTATGTCATCCCAAGCAGATATTGGATCCCCTTAGAATGACACCAGAAACTTAGCCAGTGGTTGAAATCAATCATTTTTTGCTTGTACTGTGTGGTATCATTCTGGGTGATGGTAGGATGCTGCTCAAGGCTAGGGTCATACCTGCCTGGGCTACATAATCCGAGAGCACCTCCATGTCTGTCTTCAAGTAGTCCAGGGAGGTATGTCTCAGGCCATTCAGACCCACATGTACAATGACAGAGTCATATTTGTACCTGTTGTGTGGGGACCTGAGTGTGTGGGTTATGTGGCTGATCCTGGCACCTGACATGCAGCTGACTGTTACTTTCTCCTTATTCAATCTAGTCAGTGGGACATCAGTGTGCCTCACTATCTAGTCACCTATGACTAATGTGTTGGGAATGCTGTTTTGCCTTGGGGACTTTGGTTGAGTGGCACACTGTTTAGGAGAGTTATATGTTTTCCTTCCAAGATATTGGTGCTTTCCCCACTTCTACTGCTTTTGAAGTGCTATTAAATGAATTGTCCTGGTCTTTATTCACTTTCTTCCCTCCTAACTTCTAAACTTCCACTGAAATACCATCTGTTTCTACAGACTTGCCAAGAGATTGATTATACATCACCTTTTTTATCTAATTTCCCTCTAACTATTAGTTGTTAAGCCTCATCTGTCTAACTTTTTTAAACATCTTTAATTATCACCGATTACAAAAGCAATATTACATTCACATAAAATAATCAAGCAATATTACATTCATTTAAAATAATCAAACTATATTAACAAGTTCCCATTTACAAACATTATAGATCACAAATGTTGTATAATGTATAGTTAAAACATTACATAAACTGTTTAATTCCTGCCTTCTCTTAAACCTTATTCCTCCTCCAAAACATTTTTCTGCATGTATTGTTCCACAGTTTACATTTTTTCTATGTAATTTACTCCTGCCCTTTTCTAAAGATCTCTACTTCCTGTTCTTTTATCTCTGCTACAATATTCACTACTTCAAGAATTGTTTTAGTTTTTGATTTCCATTTTCTAGTAATTGCTTTTTTGGGAACCACCAGAATCGAGCTTAACAAGGCCTTACTATATCTAGGCAATTCAGATCCTATATCCCAGCTCAAAAAAAAAAAAAACTTCCTTATTTATAACCATTTGTTTGCCCAGTATTCCTGACAAAGTACCATGCAGGGAATTTTTAAAGTGTGCCAAGTCATTACACTGTGAGAACATATGCTCCCAGGTACCTCTTTTTCCCCATTACACCTCTGACATATGCCATCTACCTGAGGAAAAATTAATTTAAGTCTATTTGGGTATAAAAGTGTCTGTGCAAACACTACCAGGCAAAAGTCCTACATTTTCTAGATTTTGTTGCATATTTGGGAGCCACACATAATGTCCTCCTATTGTTTCTTTGTGAATTGCATATCTATTTTCTCTTCCCAATCTTTTCTGCCCTTTTCCTATTGATTCCTGTAGTTATGCAGTATTTTATATACCCTTCTAATTACAGCAGCTTCTGTTGTAGATTGTTAAAAACTCAACCAGTGCGGGCCTTTCATTTAGGATTCCCCTATCCCTTTGTCTGTCTAAACTATCAATCCCTGATAGGGAGGGCAAGAACTAACTTGCAATCCAAATGTCTTCTGGGCCTCTTCCCGTTCTGTTTTCTTTCTCTCTGCTTATTTGTTCAGTACCTTGGTTCGTCCAGTAAATTCCATCTCCCTCTCGCCTACTCTCTGTACCCCTAATTGCATTCATCCCTATCAGCAGAATCCCCTTTCTCCATTCCCATGTTGGCTTAATTATTAGTATACTTTCTGCTACTTTATGAATATAATTTTCTCCTTGAGAATCTGCATCCAAAATTCCATCTTTATTTCTTGAATTACTCCCCTGCGTCATCATCATTCCTTTGCATTTTTAATTGTAGCTTACTGCTTGTGTTGTTTCTATAAGAGCCTTAACTGTCTAGCCCAAAATTATCCCTTCAAATCAGGTAATCCTAAACCTCCTTGATCTTTTGGGAGGATCATCTTATCCCACTTGACTCTTGCCCTCTGAAATAAAATCCTTCAACTCTTTATTATTGTCCATAACTTCTCCTCTGGTTGATAAAAATGTCTAACCTATGCATAAAATTAAATGGATTAAAAACATTTTTACTACTTGTATCTTGCTGTCTATATCCATAGGCAAGAGCTTCCAGTTTCTCAGTTTTTTTGTTTAGTTTTTCCCACATATCCTTACCTGCTATAACAATCATTTTAATCCAGAGTCCTAAATGCTTCTTTTATCATGCCCCCATAACTATGGGTACTGTTGAACCAATTTATGTGTGGGCACATACTTTATAGCCATAGCGCTTGTTTTATCTTCATTAATTTTATATCCCCAAAAAAAACTACTGTCTCAGAATGTTTCATAACACTGAGATGTTCCTTACTGCTTCCATCAGGTACAAAGTACTGTCTGGAAATAAAGCGTTTTGTGGAACACCATAACTATTATAGGTTTTATAGGTTTATACTAGGCTATCTGCCCCAAGGCATTTATAAGCCTAGCCCAAAGTTATGTGGCTTACTCCACCCCTTATGTTAGAAATAATGTGCCCATTAGTTTGTTGTGCCTCTGTCCAGCAGTGACACAGAGATGATTCCCGGGGTAAACCTACGATCTCCCATCCACCGGTCAAGATTTCTCTTGAACAGAGCCAGCGAGGTGCTCTGCCTCACATGGACCAGGATTTTATTCCACAGCATGGGGAGTCTCTGGGTGATAAATCTATCCCTCCAGCACGCCCTATTTATATCCGTGCTAAGGTTTAAGTCACTTGCTCTTGTGGTTCTGGTGGATTTGGATTTTTTGAGGTGGAGCATGTCCATTAATTCCGGGTTGGTCATGGCCTTGTATGTCAGGCACAGGTCACCTCTGAGCAGACGGTATGCAACTGAATAGAGTTGGAGTTTCTTCAGTCTGGCAGTATATGACAGGTTTTGGAGTCCCTTTATCCTTTTGGTGAGGAACTTTTGGGGTCTCTCCAATTGCTGCAGGTGTCGGGTGAGATACATCCCGAATGGGGCATTGTACTCGATCATTGGTCTGATAAGTGAAGAGTACAGGGGAACAATGACCTCACTTGATCTGGATGTCCGTCAGAGTCCATTATTTTCTTTCTCAATAGTTCTAAATATAACAGAAATAACAAAGGAGAAAGATGACAACCCCTGCTTGGTTCCTTTGTTCTGACAGCTTATCAGAGAGGAATCCTCCCACTTTAATTTCTGCAATTGATCCCTCGTATATCCTTCAAATAATGCAAATGATTCCATTGTCGTATTCATAAAATCCCAGGTTACTTTGTCAAATGCTTTCTCAAATGCAAATGCTTCTGTCATCCTCAGAAAATCCCAATTTACTCTGACAAGTGCTTTCTCTGCATCAAGACCTTCCAATTATAGCAACATTTTCTTACATTCTGCTTCCCTGTGGATCAGCATTGTTTTATTAATGTTGTCAAATATTTGCTTCCCTTCCACAAAACCACATTGGTCCATAGCTATCAATTTTGGCATCACCTTTGTTATTCTTTTAGCCATTATAGACATAAACACTCTACAATGATGCTTTAAACAAGCCTGTATGAAGCTGGATCAGATGGGTCTTTACCATCTTCAGGTGTTACAGCCACCACAGCTTTTTTCTGGGATGTTGGTACCTTCCCTCCTGTTAAACAAAAACTTCCAGATCTTTACTACTTTCTTCTCTCCTAGCTTCTAAACTTCCACTGGAATACCATCTACTCCCAGAGACTTTGGTGCAGATTAGTCATATATCACCATTTTTATCTCCTCTCCTATTTTACCTGTTAGTTGTTAATCATCTGCCTGTAACATTGGCATATTCAAGTCTTCCATAAGTATTTCCATTTGTGCTTTTTCTTGATTTCCCCATTTCTCTGCATTATAGAAATTTTCATAAAATATCTGCACTATGTGGTTATTTTTCTTGTTATAGGCTTTCTGCTGCCCAAGTCATTGTGCCAAATGTTTTGTGCTGTGGATTTATTACCAAAAAACAGTTGCTTAATAGCAGTCTTTCTCAACTAATGTTTTTTATCCAGGTACTCCCTTATTTTCTCTCTATTGCTTTTCAATTGCACTTCTTGCTCTGTGCGATTCCCCTAATTTTGTAATACTTTAGTCTTTGTCAAACCTCTAAATAATTCTTTTGTTCTTAGCCAGATCAAGTTTTCTTTTATTTCTACACTATTTTTTGAATTCCACTTTCATTTTATTCCACTCACTAGCCATAACTTTGGAGTACTTTGCATCTTCCTAATAACTCCTGAATAATTTCCCCTACCCATTCCTTAAACAACTCTTTATTTTTAACCGGTAAATGGGGATGTAGGGCGGCCATGGTGGTGCAGCGGTTAGCGTTGCCGCCTCACAGCAAGAGGTTCTCCGGTTCAATCCTCAGCTGGGGTGCCTTCTGTGCATAGTCTGCATGTCCTCCCTGTGGTCACGTGGGTTTCCTCCAGGTGCTCCGGTTTCCTCCCACATCGCAAAGACATGCTGTAGGTGGATTGGACACGCACTCTAAATTGGCCATAGGTGTGAGAAGTGTGCATGTGGGGCCTTCTGTGGAAGGTTGGGCGCCGGCCTGGCAACTCGACACTGTAAAAAAATCCACTGCCAATCATGAGTGGACAGGTGATCCGCTGTGGTTACCCTTAACCGGGAAAAGCTGAAAGAAGAAGAAATGGGGATGTGCCAGTACCCTGCATTTTTATCTTGACAATTATTGGCATGTGATCTGAAATTATTGGATGTGTGTCAGTTTCAGATTAAGTGCTCGTGTTCTTGTGAAATGTAATTTCTTTCCTGTCTAGCCCAGTTATTTTACCTTGGTGAGTAATATGTAAATTCTCTCCCAAGTTCTTAACTACTGAATTCACATCTTTCATGTGAAATGTTTTCATAAATTTCTTCAGAAATCTAAGCTCTTGTTATATTTCCCTTATAGGCTCCTGAGATGCATCTTAATTGTTGGAAATCAAATTCCAGTCCCTGCCCTACAAGTAATATTTCCTGCTGAAACCTGATTATTTCTACCAGAATTGCTCCATAATAGCAGTTTTAGATGGAATAAAAAATACATGCCACTGTGTAATCCTCATACCTTGCCAGTAGCCTCTTACTGTCACCAATATGCCATTATTATCTTTTATTTTTTTTCCTCACATCTGTCTCTAATAATGGAGCTCCCGTCGCAATTAGTACAAGTACTCCTCTTTTCCTTTGCCCCCGATACTCTGCAGAATATCCATCCTGAAATCCTTTCTTTATCAAATTCACATGCTCAGTTCTTTCCAGATGTGTGTCCCGTAGCACTGCTATTTGCACTCTGCCTTTCATAACTTTTTTTGTCTATACCTGTGAGATCATTCATATCCCAAGTTAATTGGGAAGTGTCGCTTATGGTAAGGAGTCATTCTTACCGGTTACTTTTGGCAGCTTTTTTAAATGTCTTTCTCTAGCTATTGTGATACCTGCACCCATTAATGTTTGGTAAGTTAATCCTTTATATAGTTTATCACCATCATAGGAACCTTTGTCACATTTTACAAGACTTTTATTTTTTTTTTAAATAAGAACCCTCAAAAAACAAAACAAAACAAAAAAAAAACTAGCACCTCCCAAGAACACTCCCATAATCTGTTAGCTAAATACAAGCATACATAAGTATGTACATCTTCAAATAATTTAGTTTAACCCTCTTTTTTTTTTTTTTTTTTTTTTTTTAAATCTTTATCCCCCCACTTGAAAACAACTTGCATGCTTTCAGAAATGAGCCTTAAAAAAATGTTCTGTCTTTTATTTTTCTATTATCAACTTGTTGTCCATGGAAACTTGAGAAAAAAGAAAAATTAAGGCTTCTGCTGCAGCCTGAAAGACGAGCTGAAACATTTATTGCTAAAGGAAAACTTTTCATTACATTTGGCGTTCTAATATGTACTTGTTTCCACTTAAAATGATGTTGGACTAAGTCAAGAGTCTTAATACAGACAGCCACCCATGCAAAAGTTAGAGAAAACATAGCTTTACATATATTATGATCCGTGTACTTTTGTACCCCATCCCCCATCTAAACAACCCAGGGTTACACCTATTAACTTAAATATGCTTTTGTGTAGCTTTTTTTCTAGTTTTGCACTGTAACGTCTACATATTTTTAAACAAGAAACATTTTCATTAAATTATCACATATGACATAGTAGACAATCATACATTTATATAAATAAAGATAAACCATATTGACTTAATTTTAGTTGCAGACATCATACTTCACTTATAGTCTATCCAGTCATTGTCAGACAAACATTTATTTATTTATTTATTTACTTATTTGCAATTTGATTGCTGGGGAAGTCCACTGGGCCAAATTGTCCCATTTTCAGTGGAGGTCCGGGGAGAAAGGCTCCAAGATGCAGTATACAATTTAGATACAAATGATAGTTAATATTAAAGATCTTGTGTAGAATAGTTACTCATAAATGCATTCAGTATCATGCATAGTTAACAAATTCATTAAGCTTGAAGGTAGGGATCACACAGTTTCATCTGAGGAAAACAGATATGGGTTAGGTGTGGAAACGGTTTACATACAAACCTTTTAAGAAAATGTAAATACGCTTTACATACACACATCAACAGTAGAATGCTATTTACAATATTTACAAGGCTGGGCTGTGTGAGGGTAAGCTGTAGGAGGTGAAAGCTTAGAGAGAAGCTATAGAAATTGTTGAGAGCTTAGATAGGCTCATAGGAGGATGACTATGAGAGTTGTAGAGCTTGGGAACCATTGCGAGAACTCCCTTGGATTAGGTTGGATGAAGGCAGGTACATTTCCATTTAGTGGACAGGTGTTTGAATAGTTGGGTTTTGAAGGGAATTCCATTTTTTGCCTAGTGAGAAAGATAGGAGAAGTTGGCCAACAGGACATTTAGGTTTATGGATAGTAATTAAGTTATGATTTTCAGATCTGAGAGCTCTGTTGGGTGTACAAGGGGGAAGGATGTTAGTTAGAGCGGAACATTTTGTTGGGTGAAATGAGTCTATGTGCAGTAGTGAGTTGGAGATAGTCTAGGTAGTTTGGGAGTTCAAGCCAATTCAGGGATTGTAGGGTTAGGCAGTGATATTTTTAGATTTAGAGGCAAATTTAGAGATTTTGTTGTAGCATTTTTCTAATTTAGAGGTGATAGAGGAGGACAGGTTGGTTAGGAGAGGGACTCCGTGTAATAAGGAAGGAAGAAGATAAGTCGAGGCCAGAGTTTGCCTGGTAGAGGTGGAGAGAAAGTGATTATTCCTGTACAGCATACAGCTTTTGGTGGGTTTTCTTAATATTTTGTTGAATATGAATACCAAACTTGAGGTGTTCATCTACAGTAAGGCCAAGTAGTTTAGCAGAGGGGACTATTTCTATAGGTGAGTTTGTTTGTTTCACTATAGACTTTTAAGTTGTTTTTATTGTAGGAGAGGGTCTTTGTGGGAGGGAATAGTAGAATCTTTGATTTATTTGCATTGAGAGAGAGGTGGTTTTGGCACATCCAGTTTTCAGTTGTTGAGAAGGCAGTTTGGGTTTTAGTCAGCAATTCAGAGAGGTTTGAGGCAGAGCAGACTAAGGTTGAATCGTCTGCATATTGATTGATTTTAGCATCCGGAATAGCAGTGTGAAAGTTATTGATGAAGATGTTAAAAGCATTGGCCCAAGGATGGATCCCTATGGCTGGCCAGTTGGGGTAGGTAGGAAGGAAGAGATGGAGTTCTTCCATTTGACTGCCTGTGATCTGTCTGATAGCTGGAGAACCAGGATAAAGCATTATGTTAGAGTTGAGGTTTGAGAGATGACAGAGAAGGTGCTTGTGGGAAACAGTATCAAAGGCTTTAGACAGATAGAGTAAAACAGTAGAAACTAAGTGGCCTGAATCTCAGGCTTGATTGACAGTTTCTAGGAAAGAGAGTAGAGCAAGGTTTAAGTTTGGACAAAAGTTTTTTATAAAGTTAGTGGAAATGGGTTTGAGTTTAAACCGATGAGGTGATTTAGAAGGGAAGAGTGTAGAGCAGTTGGGTTATTATTGGGAAATGTGTTGGTGAGGGTAGTAATAGTGTCTATGAAAAATGAGTTAAATTCAGAGCCTAGTTCGAGATCAGATTTACTTGGGTCAGGACAGAGATTATTCTTGGAGCATGGATTGAGGAGTGAGTTTATGGAGTTCCAAAATTTTTGGGTTTTTTTTATTGTTATTGGATTGAAGTTTGATATAGTGGGATTTTTTTGTCTTTGGTGATTAGTTATTTTGCACGGTTGCAGAGCTGTTTATATTGGAGCAAGGTATTGTCCAGTTTATTGTTTTGGTAAAGCTTCCATAGTTTGTCTCTGTTGTGCATAATCTGTTTTGCCTCTTTGGATAGCCAAGGAGCACTTTTAGTTTTTATCCTTTTGTTTCTTAGTGGGGCTAGTGAGTTTAAAGTATCAAGGAAGACAGCATTGAAGTATTCTATAGCCTTGTCAAGAGGAAGGATGTTTAGAATTTGCCAGTTCATTTGTTTGAAAGTATTTGAGAAAGTAGTTGGGTTGAAGCTACTGAGGATACAAGTTTGAATGTACTGATGCTGGTGTGGGGAGGAACTAGTTGAGCAATGCAAGAAGGCTGGGAGGTGGTCATTACCTTTAGTCAGAATTGGTTATTTTATTTGGATCTGAGACTAGGATCCAATCTAGAGTGGATCCGGGAGGGTTTATTTTGTTAGGTCGAGTGATGGAGGGGATTATTTGAGTGAAGTTATAGAGGTTAATGGATAGGGAGGGAGAGGAGCAATTGATTTTATTCCAGTCAATATTCACATCACCAAGGATATAAGTTTCATAGTTAATTTCAGTAGAGGCCCATAGGAGAATATTTTCGAGTGTAGAGAGATTACCACGTGAGATATATAGGGCAATGATGCAGATATTTTTATGTTTATTTAGTTTTAGAATTCTAGCAATTCAGTGTTCTGGAATTGAGGAATTGGAATTTGGAGTGGAATTAAGGTAAGAAGGTTGGAGTAGACTAGGGCAGTGCCTCCACCTTTTTTATTTAGTCGGTCATTTTTGTGACAATGAAATCCTGGGGGCAGAATCTGAGTCAGAGATAAAGGGCTTGAGCCAGGTTTCAGAGATGGCTAAGATATCTGGTTGGTTATGGCTTAACCAAGCTTGAAATTGGTATACTTTGTTGTTTAGACTTTGTGCATTAATTGTAAAAATCTTTAGGGTGTTGAGATAGGAGGAAGAGGGTAAGGGATGAGTGTTGTTAATAAAGGATGTAGGACCAGGGTTAGGATGGATATCACCAGCTTGAACTAGTTTGTTGAAGGAAATATCCTTTAGCCATATTGGTCTGCCAGGCATGAATTTTGGTAGATTGGAGCAGGTGACAGTATCTTGACTTTAGAGGAGGAGAAGAGTTTAGGGTGGAATAGGTGCAGAGGGTTGGGCTGAATGAGGGAATAGAGACAGTGGAAATGGGAGTAAGAGTGAGGGGGAAAGGTGGGTTTGTATGTTGTCTTTGTAGATGGTATTGGACAAGCATAGGTGGAATATGAGGTAGCATAGTATAAGGGAAGTAGGAACAGAAAGAGGAGACTGGGGGACTGGAGGGTGTGATAACTTAAGGAGAGCATGTTGGAGCAGAGAGAGTGGTATGAGTGGTTAGGAAAATAGAGAAGGCTATGAAGAAGAAAGGGTTTAAAAAGTGGTTGAGGTATTCTAGAGATTTAAGGAAAGAGGAGGGGACTATAATTATTGGGTGGAGTACAGATTACAGAGTTTAAGAAGGATGGCTATGGGGGGAGCTGGTATTGGGTAATACATTGCATAGCCTTTTCAAATCCTGCCTTCTCTTAAACCTTGTTCCTCATCTGCATGTATTATTTCCACAATTTCCTATGTAATTCACCCTTACCCTTTTCTAAAGATCACAATTCCATTTTTTTTTATCTCTGTTACTGTCTTCACTACTACTAGTAAAGTTGGTTTAGACTTTGATTTCCATTTTCTAGTAATTGCCTTTTTGGCAGACACCATAATTAGACTCAGCAAGGGCTTACTATGTCTAGGCAATTCCTATTCTGCATCATAGCACCAAAAATAATTTCCTTAGTTGCATCAATTTGCACTGCCAGTATCTCTAACAGAGCTTTCTGTAGAGAATATATAAAGTCTGCTAACTTATCACACTCCCAGAAAATATGTTCCCAATTATCTTTCTTTCCCATACACCTCCAACATTTAATGTCTGCCTGAAGAAAAATTCTTTGGAGTCTACTTGGGGTATAAAAATACCTATGTAAACACTTCCAAGCAAAGATCCTAAAATTTCTAGACCTTGTTGCATTTTCGGGAGACATACATATATCCTCCATTGTTTCTTTGTGAATTGCTTATCCAGTCTCTCTTCCCAATCCTGCTTAATCTCTGATTGAGTCTTATAGTTATCATGCAGTGTTTTTATGCTCTGATTATTAATTTTTTTAACAATAGCTTCTGTTCTAGTTTCTACCAAGTACTCTACCATTGTTGGTCTTTTTCTTAAGATCCCTCTATTTCTTTCTGTGTCTGTACTCCTAGGGAAGGCAGTCTCTATCCTGCAGTCCAAATAAATTCTCGGCCTCTTCCCATTCTGTTACCTTTCCACCTCTAATTATGTGCTCCCAATACCTTGGTTCTTTTACCAGTTTTCTCCAATACGTTCCAGCCTTCTCTTACCTATTATTTGTATCTCTAATTGCATTCATCTGTATCTGCAGAATTTCTTTTCTCCATTCCCATATTGGCTTCGTTCTTGGAACAGTTTCCGCTACTTAATATAATGCCTACATTTCTTAATACCAAAAAAGAAAGAGAAGAGGAGAAAGAAAAAGGTATCAATTTACTTTAGTAAATTTTTATCGCATACAAGAACTAAAATACTTCACTGTAAAATATGCAATCTGTATTGTGGAAAGTGTTGTAGAAATCCTGTTAATCACAACATTTGTTTTACTTAGTTACCTCATTTCCTTCCCAACTCCTTCCAGACATTCAGTTCTTCACAAGTTTAACAAAGCCAACAAACGTCCACTCTTTCCACTTGTTCTTAAACAGCTATATTGCACACATGTGATTGATTTATGCAGTCTCACATTTATTCACTAATTTCCATGTTGCTGACCTCTTCCTTTCATCTCCATCTTCCAAATCCAGATTCCAATTCAGATCCAGGGTACTCCTGATTTTTGTGGTCAACTCTTGTGCTTTTCTTTGTCTTTTAAATATTTTCCTTTGGAACAGCAGAAAAGGTTTTACTGCCAATTCTCCCTGTGTGCTTTATCAGAGGAATGAAAAGTAGAGTTCCATTTTGCTTGATGGCTCTCTCTTAGTTGGCAATATGTTTGCATTTCTTCCTTAGCTTGTTTTTTTTTTTGTTTGTTTATCAACAATGCCTTTGATCTTCCAGGAAAAAAATATTCTGATGAAGTGGACTGAATCTACTACATTCCCTGATTACTGGAATGCATTTGTTTCTCTTCTGCCTAGTGTACAGTGAGTAGTCATTTTCCACAAACTCACTCTCTCCAACTTTTAATACTTTGCCCCTTTGCCAGAGTTTTGTTAGGATCAACCCTTTCTGCTGGTAGGTTTGCATCTTTACTAATAAAGGTATTGGCTGGCTGCTTTCTCATGGCCAGATTCACTGCATACACAATGTGTGCCCTTTCAATTAACAGTACCTACTGTAGAATACCAGCCCAGTTGCTTATTTTTGCTTTCAGAAATTTAGTACAGTCTGTTCCTTCTAGTTTTTCTGGTACAGCAGAAAATCTCAAATGTTCCCTATGTGATCTGTCCTGTAATGCGATCATTTTGTGAAACTTCTCTGCTTGAGCATTCTCATATTGTCAGCTTTTTCTTCATTTCATTTGCAGTTTTATCAGCTTATCTGAATATCTATTTAAAGCTTCTTCCATTTTTGCCAGCATTTTGTTATTTAAGTTGATGTACTCCTTCAATGTTTTAATAAGCTCTGAGCACATTTGACTTATTTTTTTTCCTCTAGATTACTGTCTTGCACCAAAGCTGGAACTCAAACTGATTTTTTTTTTTGCTGAACAGCTGCAGGATTCCCCACAGTTAGTGTTATCTCTTCACCTTTTCTAATTGATTTTGTTTTCAGGCTCAGTATTTTTGGCATTCAGGCAGTGTACTTACTAGCCAGTAAATGAAGATGTAATGGGATCCTATCTCGCCTACATTCATAACTGATGGGTTCGGAGCCGATCCGTCGGCTCCGACTCGGCCACTATACACTAGAACGAAGTCTCTCATTGGCTGGGCTACCCCTTATCCCAGAATGCACCACGCCTGCTTCCCCAGATCTCATTTGCCGCTTTTCAAGCCGGACGTGGTCTCGACTTGGCTGGAGCGAAGTGTATTTTCTTGACCTTTTGGTCTTTTTGGCTAGGGTTTCTGTCGGCTTTTAAACAAACAGCTGTTTTAACAGCTTTGTGAGCAGTGTACTTACTAGCCAGTAAATGAAGTTTACTTATGTTGACAGTGTCATTGGCCGCTGTATCTGTTTGTTTTCACACAGAGAGCTGAAGTTAAACTGTTGATTAGTGTGCAACCATGTTGGAAGTCCTGTCTCTCTTTAACATTGACATAATTAAGTTTTCCATAAATATTTTCATTTGTGCTCTTTTGATTTTGGCATTTCTCTGCTTTGTACAGTTTTTCATACAATTTTATGAAATATCTCTAATAACTCTACAGGGTCTCTAGTTATTTTCCTTAGTATAGGCTTCCTAGGTTTGGCAAAACCCCTTTCTTCTTTCTGTTGCCTAAGTCGCCGTGATAAAAGTTTTTGTGCATTTGAGTTATCAAAACATAGTTGCTTAACAGCAATCTTTATAAACACATGTGTACTAAGTACTTATCCCTTATTTTCTCATTAGCACTCTGCAGTTGCGCCTCTTCTTGTACTGAGAGATCATCTTTATTCCACAATACTTTAAACCTTTATCAGCCCCTCTAAATATTTTCTGCTACTTCTTAGCCTTATCTGTTTTTCTTTTATTTCTACCCTATTTTTAAGCTCCATTTCCATTTTAATCCACTCACCAGTAATCACTTCTGAAGACATTTCTCTAATAATTTTAAAATAAGTTCCACTACCCCTGGCTTAATTCCGGTCTTTTTAACAGGTTGGTTGGAAATTGACATGCCTTGATTTTGCTTCATTATCCTGAATTTTTATATTAGTTTTATCAGCGCATGATCTGAGAGAGTAATTGGATGTGTTTTGAATCTTTTAATGAAATGTACATGTTCCCATGAAATATAATTTCTATCCAGTCTAGCCCAGTTTTGTATCTTGGGGAATAACATGTAAATTCAAAGTTCCTACTACTGAATTCACATCTTCTGTACCAAATAGTGTCATAACTTTGTTCAGAAATCTACCCAGTTTTATTATATTTTCCCATCTATATCCCCCTGATGCATCCTCACTATTGCAAATCAAGTTCCGGTCACCACCTATAAGTAATATTCCAGTTTAAAGCTCACTGTTTCTGGCAAAATGTTCTCAAGCTCCATAACAGCAGTTTTCGGTGGAATATAAATACATGCCAGTGTAATCCTTCTCCCTTGCCAATAGCCATTTGCTCCTCCTCTAGCACTATTGGAGCCCCTGTAGCAATCAGTATTATTACTCCCCTTTTCCTTTAACCCTGATATTTTGCTGAATATCCATCTTGAAATCCTTTCTTTGTCAAAGTCTCATTCTCTTTTCTTTCCAAATGTGTCTCCTGCAGCATTGCTACTTGCACTCTGCATTTCTTAATATAATTCAGTAATCTTTCCATTTTGTCTATATCTTCTAAGACCATTTACTTTCCAAGATAACATGGGTAGCCATTATGATAAAAAAGCTTCTGTTCCCTTCTAATAAATATGACAGCTTTTTTAATGTGTATTTCTAACTTTTGTCTTGTATACGAACACTAATGTTTGGCAGGCTGATCTTTTTTGTAGTTTTCTTATCTCCATTGAAGTGTGTGTCACATTTTTCAAGACTTTTTGTTTTAATGAAAACCCTCAAACAAAAACTAAATACATTTTCAGAATGCAGCCCTCCTCTGTTAAGTTAGAACAAATGCACAAAACTGTGTACATCTTATGAAAGTAAAGCTTAAGCCTCCAGATAGGAGTAATTGCCATAATTCTGAAGCTGCAGCCAGAGGCATTACCTGAGCTAAAATTAAGGTTAAGAACCTCCAACATAGATGTGTATACTGTGTGACCATAAAGTGCCAGTAATCAAATAAGGTCCATGTAGTCTGAGAGCACAGGATATAAAACAGTATCTGGAATAATACTAAAACACTACAAACTAAATCAAAATGAAACCACGTTTATTCACAGAAAATAATTAAGCACTTTCATCCCTCCTTGAGACTTCCTCAGAACAGTCTTAAACCCCAAACCTGTACTGTAAATACACATTGACCAAAATTAGCTAATCAGTCAGTCAAGCAATATAATTATATGTAGAGATTTATTAAAAATCAATAAAACAAGAATGCATGAGGTAGTTCAAAAGTCTTTTCAGTCATTACTAATAAAAGCTTAAGAAATTTATACCAAACATGAAACTATACATACAGAATAAAAATTGATTGTACTTAAAATCACATCAGTTGAAGAGGCAAATAATAAAGTTCAACTTCTTCTCCTTTAAGCGTTTCCCAGTTAGAGGTCGCCACAGCTGATCACCTTTCCGCTCATGATTGGCAGTGGAGTTTTACGGTGTCGAGTTGCCAGCCCAGCACCCAACCTTCCACAGAAGGCACACACACGCCTAGGGCCAATTTAGAGTGTCCACTCCACCTAAAGCATGTCTTTGGGATGTGGGAGGAAGCTGGAGCACCTGGAGGAAACACGCATGACCACAGGGAGGACATGCAGACTCTGCACAGAAGGCAACCCAGCCGAGGATCGAACCGGAGAACCTCTTGCTGTGAGGCGACAACTAAAATCCAAAATCAAGGAGATGATATAAACCTTGAAAGGCATCATAATTTAGCAGCCCTCATTTTCAAAACAGGGTGAATAGAAGTCCATTCAAACCAGGTAGTGTAGAGGCATCAAGCCGAATTTGCCAGACTAATTCTTGATATTCATTTCTATTCTCTGACTGTCGTCCTCTAATGTTGAGGCACACTTTTTCAAGAATACAGAATTCAAACATAGTGAAACCTTAACAAGTCAGGGAATGTTTACATAACACAGTATTAATATTCCCTTTTTTTAACATCATAAAGGTGTTCATATATTCTGTTCCCTAGTTTCCTTTCAGTTTTACCCACATAAAATGACTGGCATTGCTTACAAATTGATATATAAACAAGCCCTTTGGTTTCACAATTACAGTTCCAAATTAATATGATTTTCAAGGTTCCTATTACAACCATGATCGCTTGAAATTTCGAATAGCATATGGTCGACACCATATAATCGAAATTTCAAGCGTTCGAAGGTTAAACATAACGGCTCCATTTGGTACAGAATGGGAGAATTTCCCTTTTCTGCACTGAAGTGCAATCTCTGAGTTGGTATATTTAAGAAGGGGGTGAGTGGGGGGTGCAGGGGGGGGCTTACCCCCCCCTGCCTGCATCGTTAAGGTAAGTTTTTCTGTTTGTTTGCTTGTTTTATTATATATTCGAACTTTTAAACTTCGATCATATGTTGTAGAACGTATGGGATACGAAGTTTAGAAAGTTTGAATGTATAATATAGACCTGATTTTAAATACAGCCAGTTTTATTCTGCATGTATAGTTTCATGCTTGGTATAAATTTATTATGTTTTTCTTCGTGAATACTATAAAGATTTTTGGTCTACAGCTTATGCATTCCTATTTTTATTGCTTTTTAATAGGTCTCCAGATATAATTATATTGCTTGATTGATCAAGATTAATTATGGTTAATATGTATTTATATTTTTGGCTTTGAGTTTGATTGTTCCAAGAATGTCCCGAGTCGAAGGAACAAAAGCACATATTTTTTTTTTTGAATAAACATCTCGTTTAGTTTTAATTTAGTTCATGTTCTGTTAGTATTATTACAGAAACTGTTTTTACTACTTGTGCTGCCTGGGACTACATGGACCTTATTTGATTAAAATTAAGGTTGCCCATGGTAAAACAAACATTACATCCTGTGTTCCCACCTGCAGTGATTGGCGCCTCTTTTCTTATCTCTATTTCCCTCCCAGCTTTGAAAAATAGCGTATATGTTTTCAGAAAACATTAGATTTTAGCCATAAGAAAACATGCACTGTCCATCTCCAAATAAAACGAAATTGTACAGTGTTCTATTAAACACATTAAAGTATTAAGAGTGCTAGGGAGATTGCTACCTCTTATTCAGTTCCCATAATTTCACACTTTATTTTTCACTGACCTGCTTGCCAGTGTACCTTTAAATTTTGCATTTCCCTCAGGAAAAAGTGCACAAAACTCTCAAGATTAATTCCTTGCACCTGCAAACAGCTTGTATCCATGTAAATGTAGTCAACAGTGAGAAACAGCTGACATCTCTGTAGATGCATGGAAGACTTTGTAAATTTCACTCTGAACAGAATGTGCAATTACCTTTAGCTGCAGATTTCTTGACTCAAACTGAGAAAATTTACTAATGGAAAAAAAACAAGCTAATATCTTTGCAGATGAAAGGAACTTAGCATTTTTATGGATTTCATTATTTAGTCTGGCCAGTTTGAAGGAGATTGGAGACTGTAAAGTGGTGACGGTGGAAAGTGTAGTTAGGCATAGAATGGTGGTCTGTAGAATGACATTGGTGATCAAGAAGAGGAATGTGAGGACAGCACCAAGGATCAAATGGTGGAAATTGAAAAAGGGTGATTGTGAGGTGGAGTTCAGGGAAGAGTTAAGACAGGCACTGTGTCGCAGTGAAGTGTTAGCGAATAGCTGGGTAACTACAGCAGAGCTAGTAAGGGAGACTGCTAGAAAGGTGCTTGGTGTGACATCTGGACAGAGGAAGGAGGACAAGGAGACCTGGTGGTGGAATGAAGTAGTACAGGAGAGTATACAGAGAAAGAGGTCGGCGAAGAAGTGGGATTGTCAGAGAGATGAATAAAGTAGACAGGAGTTTAAGGAGATGAGGTGCATGGTAAAGAGAGAGGTGGCAAAGGCTAAGGATAAGGAGTATAGAGAGTTGTATGAAAGGTTGGACACTAAGGAGGGAGAAAAGGACCTGTACCGATTGGCTAGACAGGGGGACCGAGCTAGGAAAGATGTGCAGCAGATAAGGGTGATAAAGGATAATGAGGGTAACATACTCACTAGCAAGGAGAATGTGTTGAACAGATGGAAGAAGTACTTTGAGGGGCTGATGAATGAAAAGAATGAGAGAGAGAGAAGGCTGGATGATGTGGGGATAGTTAATCAGGAAGTGCAATGGATTAGCAAGGTGGAAGTAACAATAGCTATGAAGAGGATGAAGAATGGAAAGCCTGTTGGTTCAGATGACATACCTGTGGAAGCTTGGAGGTGTTTAGGAGAAATAGCAGTGGAATTTTTAACCAGATTGTTTAATGAAATCTTGGAAAGTGAGAGGATGCCTAAGGAGTGGAGAAAGTGTTTTGGTACCGATTTTTAAGAATAAGGGTGATGTGCAGAGCTGTAGTAACTACAGAGGGATAAAACTGATCAATCACAGCATGAAATTATGGGAAAGAGTAGTGGAAGCTAGGTTAAGAAGGGAGGTGATGATTAGTGATCAGCAGTATGGTTTCATGCCAGGAAAGAGCACTACAGATGCGATGTTTGCTCTGTGAGTGCTGCTGGAGAAGTACAGAGAGGGTCAGAAGGAGTTGCATTGTGTCTTTGTGGACTTAGAGATAGCATATGACAGGCTGCCTAGAGAGGAGTTGTGGCATTGTATGAGGAAGTCGGGAGTGGCAGAAAAATATGTAAGAGTGGTACAAGATATGTACAAGGGTAGTGTGACAGCGGTGAGATCTGCAGTGGGAGTGACAGATGCGTTTAAGGTGGAGGTGGGATTACATCAACGGTCAGCTCTGAGCCCTTTCTTATTTGCAGTGGTGATGGACAGGTTGACAGACGAGATCAGACAGGAGTCCCCGTGGACTATTATGTTTGCAGATGATATTGTGATATGTAGTGAGTAGGGAGCAGGTTGAGGAGACCCTGGAGAGGTGGAGATGTGCTCTAGAGAGGAGAGGAATGAAGGTCAGCTGGACTAAGACGGAATATATGTGTGTGAATGAGAGGGAGGATAGAGGAATGGTGAGGATGCAGGGAGTAGAGTTGGCGAAGGTGGATGAGTTTAAATACTTGGGATCAACAGTTCAGAGTAATGGCAAGTGTGGAAGAGAGGTGAAGAAGAGAGTACAGGCAGGGTGGAGTGGGTGGAGAAGAGTGTCAGGAGTGATTTGTGACAGATGAGTACCAGTAAGAGTGAAAGGGAAGGTCTACAAAAGGGTAGTGAGATCAGCTATGTTATATGGGTTGGAGACAGTGGCATTGACAAAAAGGCAGGAGTCTGAGCTGGATGTGGCAGCGTTAAAGATGTTAAGATTTGCACTGTGTGTGACGAGGGTAGACAGGATTAGAAATAAGTATATTAGAGGGTCTGCCCAGGTTGGACAGTTTGGAGACAAAGCCAGAAAGGCGAGATTGCATTGGTTTGGACATGTGCTGAGGAGGGATGCTGGGTATATTGGGAAAAGGATGCTAAGGATGAAGCTGCCAGGTAAGAGGAAAAGAGAAAAGCCTAAGATAAGTTTTATGGATGTGGTTATAGAGGACATGCAGGTGGTTGGTGTGACAAAGCAAGATGCAGAGGACAGGAAGAAATGGAAACAGGTGATCCGCTGTGGCGACCCCTAACCGGGAAAAGCCGAAAGAAGTCTTCTTATTTTTCAAGCCTGCTTTCTTACAAAATCACTTGTTTATAGCTTAAGCAAAGGACATCAATCTATATGATAGTCTTGTAAAAATAAGAGAAATTATCTTAAATATGCATATAATCCGTGCAGTTTTACACCACACCACACCCCACCCCACCCCAGCAGCATAATAACTTAATCTTGCTTCTGTCCAGCCTTTCTTCTCTTGTTATACTGTAAAGCCTATATTTCATATGACTAAAAAAGTACTTCAATATCATGTGCAGCAGTCACTGAAAAGACTCATTCCACATTTAAAATACCCTGGTACACATTATACAGAACTGCTCTACTATGTTACATGCAGTTTATATCATGAAATAGTTTACAAAAATACCAAGAACAAAAATGGTTTTACCTAATTATTTTTTCCTTTTTACTATCCTTCTTAAACATTAATAACATAAAGTGGCATATGTGCTTTACAGTCCACCCACAAGTTTAACAAAGTCGACAAAAGTCCAGACTTTCTCATCCACTTTTTCTTGCAAAGCCATATTTCTCAAATGTGATTGATGTTTTATAGTCTCCCATTTATTCATTAATTTTATCGTTGCTGGTCTTCTATCTCCTTCTCCCAACACCAGACTTTGGTCCAAGTCCAGGGTACTCCTGATTCTTCTAGTCAATTCATATGCTTTTTTCTGTCTTTCAAGTATTTTCCTTTGGAACATTGGAAAAGTTTTCACTGGCGAAATCCTGCGATGAGCTTTATTGATGAGAAGCAGAGTCACTTTTGCTGGCTCACTTTTTGTTGGATACTTCCTTAGGCTGTTCTGCTTCCAAAAGGTATTTGATCCTCCAGGAAAAATAACATTTTGAAGATGGCTGGGATGCTTCATCAGCTTGAATCTCACACCTGCCTCTCAACATTCCGTGATTGCTGGGATAAATTTGCTTCTCTTCTGACTGGTATTCACCGTGTAATCATTTTCCCCACACACTGTGTTCCATTCTGCAATGCTTTTCCTCTTTGTCACAGTTTTTCCAGGTCAGTTCTTTCTGCTGCTTTGATTGCATCTTTACTAATATAGATCTTGGCTGCTTTCTCAGGGCCAGGTTTGGAGCAAGCACTCAATGAGCCCTTTCAATTAAGAAATCCTGCTGTGGAATACCAGTACAGTTGCTTATTTGTGCTTTCATAAAATTAATACAGCATGTTACTTCCATTTTCTTTGGTACAGCAGAAGATCTTAGGTTTTTGTCTGTGTGCTCTGTCTTCTAACTCTACCATTTTTTGAATGAGCTGTTCTTGCCAAGCATCATACTCGGCTAGCTTTTCTTCATTTCATCCTGTGATTTTTGCAGTTTTATCAGTTCATCTGAATAGGTAGTTAAAGCTTCTTCTATTTTCCAGCCTATTATTATTTGAACTAATATATGCTTTGTGTTTCATTTATTTTAATCACCTCTGAATACATTTGATTTATTTTATTTCTCTAAATTAAGCCATCTTTTGTGCCAAAGCTAAAGCTTGAACTGCTTTTTACTGATCAGCAACAGGATTCTGCTGGGGTAGTGTTTTCTCCTCACCCTTTCTGCGTGATTTTCTTTCAGGTTCTGTAAACTTCTTTGCTGATATTCAAGCAGTGTACTTACTAGTCAGTAACTGAATTTTATCCAAAATTACAGTTTCACTTGCTGTTATTTCTCAGTTTCTGTTTTCACACTAGGCAAGCTGAAATTAAGCTGTTTATTAGTGTGCAGTCATCTTGGAAGTCCATCTCCTCACATTGTCATACTAGAGTGCAGCAGTTATTCTGTTTGTTTTTAGCCTTTATGAGCTGTGTTTCTGGACTGCTTCTAGAAATACATTTGACCCTGTATTGCTCTTCCACTGGTAAAGACTCTCCTTTCCACTCCTCTCTCTTTTCCTAAATCAGGATGGTCTCATTTACCTTTGACCAGACTTAGGTTGGTGAAATAGTTGGGTATCTTTCATTTTGGCAGTAATCAGAGCTTAAGGGTTGTCACTGGTCCGGAAAACATATGTGGGCAAGTGATAAAGGTTCAGTATCTGAGTGAGTAGAAATGTGTATGTCCCTTCATAAGGTCTGTATATGGGAGGCAGACAGGTGCAGTCAACCGCACTCATGAGGTTTTTTTCCTAATGTGATTCTGAACTATTTAGCCTATTTGTTTAACTGAGGTCTCAATTATTCCATGACCAGAGTGCATTTGGTATCCACATCCAGTTTTCATAATGGGCTAGAGCGATGCTCCTTAAGGCCATTTTTTAGATTTGTAGATTGTTCTTTGGAAGTGTGCTTCTGTCTTTTTTTTTTTTTTTTTTTTTTTTTTAATTAATCCTGCCTGCAACTGACTATTAGCTTTCACCTGCTCCTGTCCTTGTTCACAGGGTCTGTTGGACTTGCCTTAGTCTCACCCGGTCTCAACCCGACCAAGTTCAGAGTTGGTGAAGATATTGAAGATCCTGTTGTGTCATACTGCTGGGGAGCGTACAGTAATTATCATCACCCTTAGGCGACCTTACAAGCTATGCAATCATTTCCTCCATGAAGTGCATACACAACCTCCTGATTAAACAGCACACCATTTTTGCACACAGATTTCACCAGGCATATAATGCTGCTTTATTGCAGTGAGTCTCTCTTGGCTGCCCCCCCCCCCCCCCCGAATTGGTGAGTTGGAAATAGTTGCTCACTCCATCTTCCCCTTACAGCCCATTAGGTGCTGCTAATGGAGCTTGGGTCATCTGGGGTAAGGTAAGGGCTTTATTTCTTTGCACCACAAGACTGCTAAGATGCTTCTGTTGTTGACTTGAGTCTCTACTAAGAACTGACCCTTTTCTAACATTTAGTACTCAAAGCTTATTTTGCATACTTTTGAGCATATCCCATTGTGCATAGCAAAAGTGCCTATCATAAAAATCTATTGTGGAAATTTTTTTCTGTCATAATGCTTTCATTTTGCCATTTGGCCATTCTTTGATTTGGTTTCATTGCTTTCATTTTTCATAAAGCTTGGGTTTCCCTGCATGCCATCCATAGCATTGTACCAAAACTTGCTATGTCTTTTAAGTTCTGTCAGTCCATTTGGGAAGATGTATTGTACATTATAAATGACAATGGCATCCTTCAGGAAGGACACACATTTTTTTTATTTATTGTGCCAAAAAAGAGGGTTTAAAAAGGTTACCTTTTGGTGGTTTGCCTACTGTTTTTGTTATGAAACGTTTTGACTTGCTTCTTTCATAAACTCCCAAGGGCTCTCTCAACTTCCCTTGTTTTTAGCAGACACATCTTTGATGAAGTCTTTGTTAGCTGTGATTTGATCTTTATTTCCATTTTACAAAGCACTGTAGGTTGAAGTTGCTCTTGAACAGCACAGTGGTGCAGCGGTTTCCATTGTTGCCTCACAGCAAGAGGTTCTCTGGTTCAATTCTTGGCTGGGGTACCTTCTGTGCAGAGTCTGCATGTCCTCCCTGCATTCATGGGGTTTCCTCTGGGTACTCCAGCTTCCTCCCACGTTACAAAGACATGCATCTGGAGTACTTCTCCCTGGACCTCCGCTGAAAATTGCCTCATTCCAAGTCTGACTTTCCCAGTAAACAAATGTTAAATAAAATATTTCTTTTAATGCTATAGTTCTAAAAGATGTAGCTTCATGAAATGATTTAGCTGTTTTGGGTGAGGGGTGCAAGTCTATCTTATAGTTCGTTAAACTCTTTTGCAGGTTCCTTTAGCCAGAATGTGTTGAAGTAAGATGATGTACGCATCGTAATGATAGTTGTTCAAAATGCAGATCTTGTTGCTTGCAGAATGAAAATGACACTTTTCACATTTTATTCCCACTTGGTGACTCAGTGAAACTGTTTTGGATCTGTATTGTATGGTCTTCAAGATCCTTTTTACTTGAAAGGTATATTTGAAGTGAACCAGAGTTTGTTTTCTATAGCACCAACTGCTAGAACAAGAATGGCCAACATAGCTGTGTTAGGAGGAAATGGTACCTCAGTTGAGAACTATGTCTTTCACTCCATCATCCTGGTGAGTATGTCACATAAATGGTTAGAGATGGGTAGTTTTTGTAAAACTTGTAAATCAGAAGCATAAGGATACTTTATGCTGAAAGCTTATAACTTTTTTGCTTGGAAATGGGTAGGGTTCAGTAAAACAGTTTTGTTTGTTTTGACTGTTGTTGCATTCTTCTAACGTTTTTGCAGCAGCTGTATGTTCCATAGGGAAGTTGTCAATGTTTGTGACTGCCATTCCTTATTTCTTTTCCAAATGTTATGTCTGAGCACCTTTTCTGATTTGGTTCTGTTAAAATCCTATGTTGTATAATCTGTGTGTTTCAAAAAAAACCCTCACAAAAAACTCAGTACCATATCACCTAAAGTGCCCTGCTAATAGTTTACTGCAAATTTCAAATACATTTTCTCAATCTTTAATGTTCTCTCACTATTTGTGTTTTCCCTGGCATGATTACAAAGTGACTGTACGTCCTGGCAGCACTTAATGTTTAACACCTAGAGTGGTAGCTGTATGGAGTTGATCCAATTTTGTTTTTTAATTACACTCAAAAAGCATGACTTAACATTAATTGCATTTTTGACCATTGATAAAGTGTGATACAAAACTTGTGCTTATTTGGGTGTATAATTATCACCTTTACTTGTACATAATTGTTTACCCAGTGAATATGTTTTCCTGTATTTCTCAACTGAATGTTTTGTAAATATTTCACAGATTTGAAGTCTGAACCTTTTTTGCAATCCCTCCTCTCCCCTCCCCTTTTTATGTTTTTAAACAGGTGCTGAGAAGATGCAGCTGAGTAATGATGACAACCTCTGTAGAATCTGTATGGATGCAGTAATAGACTGTGTTCTCCTAGAGTGTGGCCACATGGTCACGTGTACTAAATGTGGAAAGAGAATGAGCGAATGCCCTATTTGTCGTCAGTTTGTTGTGCGAGCAGTGCATGTATTTAGGTCTTGAAATTATGCTGTGAATTCAGTATTGTGTCCATTCCGAGCAATGAGCATTGTTCATCTGTATCCAAGACTGACCATTAGAACTTTATGGCTTAATTTTATACAGATGTCCCAGTCAAAAGTTTCTTTGACATGACTTTTTTTGGTCGTAAAATGCTGCTGGTGAAGATTTGTGAGTAGAATTCAGATTTCCTTCATTTACATCTAGTTGGCAAGCTGTACTGTTGCAAGTCTTGCAGACAGCAGATATTCCACTTTCTAAAGAATTAAGTATATGCTACAACGCTGGATTATTGATAACGTTTTCCTGCCTTAATATGGATGCATCTGACTGCCTGCTACTTTGCCAATACCAAGGCTGGATGAAACAATAGAATGGCTTTTTGTCCCATAACAGAGTTTAAAAGGAAGAAACCAAAACTTGTAGGTGTCACTTCTCAGTGACCGTGTGTGGATATCATGGACTACTACAGTATTTCACATTGCATGGAGTATACTGGATGCTGCTTGGGACTGTGTTGCACAAAAAATGCAGTTAACATTGAAGAAGGGAACTTTACTGATCTGCAGCTTACAGCTGTCTTGTTTCATTTGTTTAATTTTTTTCCCTTTTATTAAGATTATTTATGAATAAGAGACCTTTGCTCTTTTTGTCATTTGAAAATCGAGCTTCCTGCCTACAACATGTTAGTTATTCATGTTAGATGATGGTAAGACAGAGAGTGTTCAGATCAAAGACTTGTATAAATGCTATAGGACTCAAATATGGATTTCATTAATTTCCTCTATAATGTACAGACTGGTGGTGAAAACTAAAATCGTATGTAAAATCCAAGCAAAATAATTTCAAAATGTTTACTTTACCAAAGGTATCAGCTGCTTCAGAAATTTGTATGCAACCCAGAACAATAGGACCTGTTTTATTTTAAAGCAGTATTCCTCCTCTTTGGAAGTACTGCTTCGTACTAAGTTTATATAAAGAAGATAATGTGTAGTGTAATCATTGTAATGTTTTGTGCAGATGTGTGTGGCGAGGGGAAAAAAAGATACTTTACTTGCGTATTTTGACCAGCTCAACGATTTCACTAAGGATGGGGAAAACACACAGACACACACTCTTCAGTGCTTTTCCCTCCATATTTACATTAGTGCATTTTAAGTGAGGCGTTCCAATAAAAAAATGGGAGAAGGGATGTGATAGATTTTTTTTTATTCATTTCAGTTTGATAACTAGTAGAGTTCTGATCCACTTGGAGCTTTCAAACTTAAATTGGGGTTTACTGAGGAAAAGAACACACAATGTAATAGTAATGAATGCAGTACAATATGATGGGGAATTGCATTCCAGAATGGCATACAGTAGGAGTATGTCTTTAAGTCAGACGAGGTAGCTGAGAGTTGCTCACTAAAATGTTTTGATTTGCTCAGATGCTTTTTTAAATTTTGAAGTGTGCATTCCATGCATTATGTTCTTTTAATTTACAAAACTAGCGCTATGGCACCAGTTATAACTTAATATATTTATAAAAGTAATCTGCCCCCCAACCCCCAACCCCTGCGTAGCCTCCTCCTGCTCCCCAGTTTTCCTCATCCACCTTTTCATTCCCCAGATTGATGTTTTCCAGACTGCCCTGGATGCCATCCTTAGCTAGGTGGGACCGTTGACTACTCAAGAAGTCTCTCTCCCCAGTTGACTGCTTTATCCTATCCTCCCTGTTAACCAAGTCCATTACCGAACCCAGACTGTAGGTGGCACACATGGAAACCCTGCTTCTGCCCTAGTGGGCCAGCACATATAAAGAATTAATTTTACCTAGATGATGAATTTCATTTTACAAGCTTTTATTTTAAGATCTTCACGTGTTGTTTTACTCCCATGTTGGCATTTGTTTCATCAGTTTGCATAAATTATGTTAAAACTGCATTTCATACATGTAATCTTTGGCTTATTCACCTACTGTCTTCAGCTTCCCAGTTCATTAGCATCTGCCCTGCAGTGCTTTACATTTCAGCACATTTTACGAGACCAGACCAAAGTAGAGAGCTGTGTCCTACATTTTGTGCTGTAAGATACCACTGACCGCCTGCTTTGGGTTATTTTTAGTTGATGTAAAACTGTATTGACTTGGTTGAGAAATACTGCTTTTTTGCCTTATTTTGGAGGGAAAAGTGAGGGAAAGTTTGCACTTGCTAGACAAACCTTACAACTGAAATAGCATTTTCTGTTCATAGTGCGTCACCAGAGCCATGTGCCTTTTGCAAGTAGCCTCCCTTAAACCAGGGCAAGAGCACTGTCAGATGTTGTAATTCTGCAGCATTTTACTGCAAGCTAATGTGTCCAGAATTTCCTTCCTTGATGATCTGATTTTTGTTGTTGTTATAAATGTTATTTTGTTTACTACTTTTTTTTAGACATGTCTGTTGTACTTTGTTTAATTAGTAAGTTTGTAAGAATTTTCTTATTCTTTATTGTATCAATAATTCTTAATAGATGTTTTGGATATGAGACTTTGAGATTGTTTAGGTCCCAACCATAATTATTGTTTTAATTTAAATAAAATCTTTTTCAGAAGTAAAGTAAAAACAGGTGTTATGAGTTTTACTATATTTTTTCATCACACCAGGAGATAAAGCAGTTGTGTTGTTTGCAAACAAGTATTTTCTCTACAGTGCACTTTTGTAATAAACTGGGATGATGGAAGAGTGATAGTGTAGAATGTGCCTGTGCCTGTTTTGTTTTTTTAGAAAATGAGAGTTCCATGTAAAAGGGACAAGATGCTTGCCTTTTAACAGTTAAATTGTCATGACTAAAGGTGTGAAACAAACTTTTTTTCCCATATAAAAAAGTGTTTGCATACATCCTCATGCATGCAGACACATTTCTGTGTAAAATGAAAAACTAATTGTGCAGTCTTTAAAAAATACATAGTTTTAAAGATTTCTTCCAAACACGGAAGATTAAACAAACAGAACTGTATTTACAGCATTAATGGGTGGGCAGGATGGAGGTGCTTAGGAGAAGTGGCAGTGGAGTTTTTACCAGATTGTTTAATTAAATCTTGGAAAGTCAGAGGATGTCTGAGGAGTGGAGAAAGTGTTTTGGTACGTATCTTTAAGAATAAGGGTGATGTGCAGAGCTGTAGTAATTACAGAGGGATAAAATTGATCAGTCACAACTTGAAGTTATTGGAAAGAGTAGTGGAAGCTAGGGTAAGCAGGGAGGTGATGATTAGTGATCAGCAGTATGGTTTCATGCCGGGAAAGAGCACTACTGATGAGATGTTTGCTCTGAGAGTGTTGATGGAGAAATATAGAGAAGGTCAGAAAGAGTTGCATTGTGTCTTTGTGGACTTAGAAAGCATATGACAAGGTGCCTAGAGAGGAGTTGTGGTATTGTATGAGGAAGTCGGGAGTGGCACATAAGTGTGTAAGAGTGGTACTGGATATGTACGAGGGTACTGTGACAGTGGTGTGGTCTGCAATGGGAGTGACAGATGCATTTAAGGTGGAGGTGGGATTACATCAAGCATCAGCTTTAAGCTCGCTCTTATTTGCAGTGGTGATGGACAGGTTGACAGACGAGATCAGATAGGAGGCCCTGTGGACTATTATGTTTGCAGATGACATTGTGATCTGTAGTGAGAGTAGGGACCAGGTTGAGGAGACCCTGGAGAGGTGGAGATATGCTCTAGAGAGGAAAGGAATGAAGGTCAGCAGGGCTAAGACAGAATATATGTGTGTGAATGAGAGGGAGGATAGAGGAATGGTGAGGATGCAGGGAGTAGAGCTGGCAAAGGTAGATGAGTTTAAGTACTTGGGATCGACAGTTCAGAGTAATGGTGAGTGTGGAAGGTCTACAAGAGGGTAGTGAGACCAACTATGTTAAATGTGTTGGAGATGGTGGCATTGACAAAAAGGCAAGAGTCAGAGCTAGACGTGGCAGAGTTAAATATGTTAAGATTTGCACTGGGTGTGACGAGGATGGACAGGATTAGGAATCAGTATAGTAGAGAGTCAGCTCAGGTTGGACGGTTTGGAGACAAAGCCAGAGGGGCAAGATTGCGTTGGTTTGGACGTGCTGAGGAGGGATGCTGGGTATATTGGGAAAAAGATGCTAAGGATGGAGCTGCCAGGTAAGAGGAAAAGCGGAAGGCCTAAGAAGGTTTATGGATGTGGTGAGAGAGGACATGCAGGTGGTTGGTGTGACAGAGCAAGGTGCAGAGGACAGGAAGAAATGGAAACTGATGATCTGCTGTGGCGACCCCTAACAGGAACAGCTGAATGAGAGAAGAAGAATGGGCAGGCAGGAGGCGTTTGTGTCACATTAGGTTCCAGCACTAATTATGCTGGAATATCATAGGTAAGTAATTGTGCATCAGTTATATAAATGACAATTTTTGCCAAACTGTTGATTTAAGCATGAGCTCATGAGATAGCTAGTTTCTGTTCATTTTCCTGAAGGCAGGGATCTTAAGAATGTTAGTTAAAATGTTTATTCAGTATCTTCATATCTGAGGTTAGCAACTTTCATGCTCGTATACCTGTTGTCAGAAAGGCTGAGGGCCATAATTGCTTTTTTCATAGAATTCTGAAATATTAGCGATGGTCTGCATAAGTTTTCACAAGGGGCTCTTTTATCTTTTAACAACTTAAAGATGTAGGTTTGTAAATTGTTATTGCTGGAATTACCTACAGTCAATGTGTGTCCATCAAGGATTGTTTCCTAGGATAAGATCCATTTTCTTGTAACCCTTATTTGAATGAAATTGGAATTAAGAATGCATAATGCATGACTGGAATAATTTATATGGCTTAAAATTTTATTGAAAATAAAATATCGAAAATGGTGAGCCAAAAAATCTTTAAAAAAAATAAATGGAAAGTAAACATTTTTGCAGGTAAGCAAGCTGCCCATATACTTGCCTCTCACACCACGTTCTGCCAACTCCACAGTTGCACCACAGTGGGGGGGGGGGGGGCAGAAAACCCCCTGGAAAACCCACCGCCGGTTTGCACAATATATTGCAGTGAAACCCACAGAGACATTAAATTTTCATGCTAAAGCCACTCTACGACCAGTGCAATGATCACCTGTAACTGTGCCCTGGATTAATGATATTGTGGATATATCTTATTTAAGTTATCTGAACTATACCTGTGTGAGGCAATACAGTGTAGTGCATGGAACACCATGATTACTCTAAATTTTGGAAAATCTATTGTTAAACAACTTTCTGATTAAGAAAGGTGCTTAAAGTCTTAACCATCTGTCAGTGCTGTTAAGCTTTAATATTGCAATGGAGTATTACAGCAGCCAGTACTGCTCACCTCAAAACAGGGGCAAGAAGCTTAAAACATCTTCAAAAGCTGTAAAAGGCTTCTTTCTCTTGTGTATGACAAAGACGTGTCTAAACAGCTTTTAAAACCATTCATTCCTCACGGGGAGTTTCTACCCATTGTCCGTGCGACAGAGATGTGTTTTATACCTTTCAAAGCTGCAAAAATACTTTGCACTCCTGCACTTTGTATGTAATTAGAAGTATCTGGAACAGATAAAGCTACATTCACTACAGATAATTACAGTCATGTCTCCACTCTCATGGAGAATTTCTTGACATTCAAGTCTCAAACATATAATTTGGTTATGATCAGAGATTCATTCATAATCATCTATATTATTATCATATGTTGGTATCTAACAGTGACACAGCTACTAGAGTCATGAATTCTTTCTTTTCTATGTCCAATATTATGTAGTTTAGAATCAGCTGACCTAACAGAGAAGTTGAGGCTATGCTGGATTCATCTTTAGGGCGATAAATATTTATGTATATTTTTTGATTAATGGGTAGGAAGAGAATTTTCAGCCTTTACATGGAATAGTCAGTAAAACATGAAAGTATGTAAAAATAGGTGCACATTTAGCAAAGAGGAAACTGTTATCACATGTACAGCAGTACACAAGTATTCAACAGCATTGCTAATACTAATCACACACAAGCATTCAGATAACATGAAATCAGTATAAAGCACTTGCCCCTACAGGGAAATTGGTTAGAGGTGGTGAGCTGAAGAATGGGGCAGGACTTGTGGTCACTTGTAGAGGAAGCAGATGTAAGGAATATGAAAAAAGCTGTAGCATGAACAAGATGTGGTCTAATATGTAGGCACAACCTCCACAGATCATCTGTTACCATCTGTAACATCCTCCTCTTGCCATTTTTTAAACACCTTTATTAAATCTTTACTTAAAAACATACACACATTACTAGAAAAGAAAACAAATCATATTCTTTTTTTCATTTTTGTGTAGTTTACATTACATATTTTTTTTTCTTTTTAACAGTTCCCCATTATCATTCACACCAATATGTCGATCGATTCATATCTTCACTTAAACCTCTCTCCTCCTCGTGAACATTATTCTGTATGTTTATTCCCACAGAATCCATTTTTGTGTAATTTGTTCTTCATCTTTTGTAAGGATCCTACCTCCATTTATATCTCCTTTAATAGCATTCAGTTACAGTTGGCTTACATTTTGATTTACATATTTTAAAAGTTGTTTTTTTTGACAGCCAGTAGCATCAAATGTAGTAAGGCCTTACTATGTCTAGGCAAGTCAAATCCTGAGTCCAGGCTCAAAAGAATAATTTTCTTAGTTACAACCATTTGCTTTCCCAACATTTAGGCAAAATACTCTGCAGAGAATTTTTAAAACCTTCCAGCTCATTACACTGCCTAAAAACATATTCCCAGTCACCTCTCTCATTCCCATCACACCTCCAGCAACTTGCAAGCTACCTTTGGAAAAATACTTTGAAGTCTGCTTGAGGCATAAAAATACACAAACAATTCCTAGCAGAAGTCCTAAACTTTCAGGACTTTATTGCATGCTTAGGCAATACATACAGATTGTCATACAGATGACATCTCATTGTTCCTTTATAAATTGCCTTTCCAGCGCCTCTCCCCAATCTTTAACCTTCTCTGCTTGATTCTTGTATTTGTTATGCAGTATTTTATATGTTCTATTTATTATCCTTTTTTTAACAGCAGCTTCTTTCCTATACTACAGTGACAACTCTACTAGTACTGTTCTTTCACGTAACATTTCCCAGTCCCTTTCTCTCTGCCTGTACTCCAGTTCCATTCCCTGGTAGGGGAGGCAGTTTCTAACTTCCAGTGAACACTTCTGTTTGGCCTTATTCTATTCTATTGCCTTTCTCAAAATAGTTATTTTATGCCAGAACCTTGTTTCATTTGCCAGTTTTTTCCACTAATTTTGATCTCCATCTTGCTTTTTTGTACCCATACTTTGAGTCATCCCCAATGGCAAAATCTCCTTTGTTCATTCCCATGTTGGCTTAGTTCTTGTACAACTTTCTGCTACTCTCAACCACCATGCTGAGTATTATATGTCCACCATACAACAAAAGTAGCTCAGTATAAAATAACCAACAACTTGTAGTCGATTAAATCCTCTCGTTTTATTACAAAACACTCTAGTGCCTCGGCTAATGTTTAGCCTTCAAAGAGACTCCTTGAAGGCTAAACATTAGCCGAGGCGCTAGAGTGTTTTGTAATAAAACAAGAGGATTTAATCGACTACAAGTTGTTGGTTATTTAGAGTATTATATGTGTCTGTTCTAAGTCGTGGACTTAAATTTATACCAACTGTTTTACTTGGGCTACATATCTTAAAAGCTGAAATATTTAGTTTTATAAGAAAGTTGCACTTATATAATTGTCATCAAATTGTATTTTAGATAGTTGCGATGAGTTTTATTTTTCCTGCGATTCATTTACACAGGATAATAATGCATATTGTTTTAGATACTTCTCACATTACATATAGAAGTGATTTTATTCCTCCATTCTTGAGTGAAAGTAAATTCTTATTTATGAAAAAGTGTAGTGAATTTTTGAAGAATAAGAAAAATGTGGCTTATTAACCTAACTAAAGCAGAATGGTTAGCCTTACAAAATTTTAGTAGATGTCAAGATCTTGTAACTAAACCAGCGGATAAGGGCCACAAAATAATTGTTATGCAGTATACTCGGTATAAAAAAGTGTGAAAATTTGAATGCTACTAGTATGTATAAAAAAGTAACAAACTATGAATATGAAAGGGCCCTAACAGATTTTCAAGACCTAATTAACAAAGATTATAGGTTGGGTATTTTTCTAGGGGAGGCATAGAGAGAAAGTTGCTATCCAGGGATGTTCTATGGCAAAATTTTATTGCCTACAAAAAATTCATAAGTTTGTCTTCTCCACCTAGTAGTCCAGTATCACCTACTAATTATTTTTTGCACAGCATAGGACTTATTACTCCATAAATATTTATCCGTACCTGCTATGAAATTTAGTTCATATATACATGATACCTTTGACTTTTTAGATAAAGTTCAATGTGTAGAATGGAAAGCTGAGAATTTTTGACTCACTTTAGATGTTAAGAGCCTCTCTACTAATAATAGATACACTGTAGGTATAGAAGCAGTGAGCCATTTTTAGGGGATAGTCCCTTAGTTAATTATGTGATTGAATTACTTAACTTTTGCTTAACGCATAATTTTTTTGAATTTAATGGTGAATTATTTCACCAGGTTAAAGGGACTGCAATGGGGGCATTGTTTGCCCTATGTATGCTAACTTCTTTATGGGGCTATTTGAAATTTGATATCTACACAATTAAATGTTTCAGGTTTATTGATGATTTAATATTCCTGTATGAAGGTGGAGAAACATTAATGAGGTTTTCAATGATTTACAAGATAATGCTTTGATATTAAATTTGATGGTTTGCAGTTTGGCAGGAAAGTGACTTTTTTTAGATGTTGATTTGGAGGGTGTGTTGGAAAAGGCATTAAAACAGAATTACATAGAGCATTTGTTGAAACTAATAATTTCCTGGATGGCAAACATTTAATAGATTAATTACCTCATAGTGTACTCCTTCAAATTTCTAGACTTTATAATGTAGAGAACATATTGATGAAGGAATTATGTAGGACTTGTAGCCAATTTATACAAAGGGATTATGATTTTTATACTTTTGAAAAAGCTTTAAGTAGGTTATTTGATATAAATAAAGATTTGGATAACAGTAAAAATAAAAATTATAAGAACTTTTATTCTAGAGAAGTGAGTTTTAATAGAAATACAAAGAAGAATGATCAAAGGGTGTATTTTGTTATCACATATAATGTGATAACATAGAAGTGTTAATATTGTTAAATTCCATTGGGGCTGTTTATTAAAAGATAGGGCCCTGATGGATCTTTTGCCTAGTAGGCCTTTTTTTCCGTGAACAGGGGGCAAAGTATAAAGAACATGCTAGTTCATAGTTCTTTTTCAGTCCCAGATGCTGACTTGTTAGATCCCATGCTTTGGGGTACATTCCCATGTGGTAAATATTCAATTTCTAATCATATAGTTTTGTCTTTGGGTAAAATTAATAATAGACTGTTTCTAGGCAGGTTTTTAATTGTAGTACTGAGCGTTTTATGCCTTGAGGTGCCTCTTGTGGTCTTTTTTTTATATTGAAGAGACTAAAAGGTCTTTTAGAGTTAGATTGCAGGAGCACCTCAGAGACATTAAAAATAAAGTCGAAAGCCATGTGGCAGCTCATTATGCAGTATGTCATGGGGGGATGTTGGGTGTCTAAGGGGTACTATTTTAGTAAAGGTAGAAGGGTATAATGTTGTTGAGATAATAAAAGTTGGTTATATAAGGAGACCATATGTATTTTGAAGTTTGACAGTTAAATCTTGAATGCAGTTGGAAAGTGTTATAATTTAATTGGCTTGTTTTTATTGGTAAAAAATTTAATTGTTTTATTGGTGTGCTAATGAGTGGTTGTATAAAATGTGATTTTGTGAAGTATTTTTTATCTCCTTGAAGGTTTATTAGCCGAGGCGCTAGAGACAGTATTAAAGGTTACTATAGATCTGTGGTCTTTTGGTTTGCTGTATTATATTCATATTCTCCTCAAGGATCTGCATCCAAAATCCTGATGTCTCCTTATTTCTTTAATTATCATCACTGTCCACTTTGATTCATAACTTTCTGCTTATTTATATCGGCCTTAACTGTGTACCTGTCATCCTATTCTCATGTTGCAGTATTCATAACCTTAGGGAGTTGCTGCCTGCAGCACCAGACATCCTACCAGTATACCAAAGTCTTAGAAACAAGGGTACGTGCAACATTGCATGTAGGGGCAGTAACCTGATCTAGGCTATATCTGTGACATCTGCATGTACCCAACTCAGAACTTTTCTGCAGCAGCGTGTTTCAAACATCCGATCGCCAGTCTCAGGAACCTGGCGTTTGTTCGACTTCGACCATCCATTTTGATGATTATCGTTATTTGCCTTTTTCAGATGTACATGTCATTCAGAAAGTGTGCTTGTGGAAGACAAATTCCACATAAGGACACACACGAGCAGTGCTTATTTTGTCAGGGGGCGGGACACAATTACAAGTCCTGTGACATTTGCCAATCTTTTGTCGCCAAAACCCTTAGAAGCTATCTGGCAGCCTTAAATCTTTTAGAGAATCAGCATTTCTGACATTTGGCATCCAGAATGGAAAGCAGAGCAGGCACCTCCAAGGAGCCACCTAGGAAGTAGGCCAAGAAAGTTAGGCCAGACGCCCAAGCTGCTCCTCAGTTGTCCAGTGAGATTTTCGAGGAGTGTCAGCCCAAGATCGCTCCACACATTAGGTATTTTGCTGCAACCGAGAACCAAAATTGAAGCCAGTTCAGCGGATACGCAGAGTACATCCGTTGAGGTTATTCAACCATCAGAGCCTGATGGTGAGGGGGAACCACAGCTCGTGGCTTTGGAGGGGCCTACTGCTGTCTTGCCATCCACTAGAACGTCAGCACCCATGCCTACTACTGCTCCTACCTCTTTAAAAAAAAAAAAAAAAAAAAAACAGGAGAAACACAGCACAAAAGACCCTACTCCTCCCCGGGCGACCTTTTCCCAGACTCTGTTCAAGGCCTTTCAGGTTCTCCAGACCAAGATTCCCCAGTCAGGCCTACCTGTTTTTCCACAGGGTACTATTTGAGGAAGAGTCTTCCTCCTCAGATGAGTCTTTAACTTACTGCTCTTTACTCCTCTCAGATTGATTCCCCTAAGGATTTTGTAACTCCAGAAGAAGAAGAGTCCACCACTCCTGATTCCCCTGGAGAAGATTTCTCCTTTGGGGGTACTATTTCCCTGCTTAGGCAACATTTCAAGTGGGAGCTCTCAGATGTTTGAGACAAAAAAGAGATGCAAACTCTTGCAGATGGAGCAGCCCTCACCATCTGCAGTCCCACCTTTGCTTCCAGGATGCTTTTTCTGCTGCCTGTCAGAGCCCAGAGTCACAGCCTCCTACGTCTAAGAGACCAGGCAGATTTTATAAAGTGTCTGCAAAGGAGCAGTACCTTTTCAAGAACCCCCAGCAGACCCTGCAGTCACTGCAGCATCAGCGAATAAGTCCTCTAGGCAACTACCTTCTTCTTCCCTTTTCCCTACCGATAGACAGTAAATTTATGGACAGGTTGGGGAAGAAAGTATATACTACTTCCACCTTGGCCATTAGAGCTGTTAATTATAAGACCCACATGGCCAAATTTGCTTTAGACTCCCTAACCAAGGCCTCTACCCTTGTGTCTGAGGTTCCAGACTCACCAGCCAAGGCCCAACTGAGTGCCCTTCTGTCCACAGTTTCTCAAGTGACCAGACACTGTATTAAGTGCAGCTACAATGCTGTAGAAGCGTCTTCAAAGTCTGCTGCTTCTATTTCTGTGGTAAGGAGGTTTTCATAGTTGAGACTTCAGCCTTTACCTTTGGATTTCCAAGCTAAGTAGTTAGATGCCCCTGTAGACAACAAAGCCCTCTTTGGAACTGCCTCTGCAGTGTTACTTAAGTCTCTGCAGGAAAAAGGTAAAGACTTACAAAATCTTAAACATTTATTGGTTTCACCTGTTCCCAGATTCCATAGAAATTACCCTCGAAAGTCTAGTTTTGTCAACAGGCAGTCCTCTCATTCCTCTGCAACTCAGTCCAGGGGACAGAGACATCCTAGTAAACAATCTGCTCCTAGATTTTCTACCACCACCACACCTTCTTCCTTTTGGAGGCAGCCAGACCCAGGTAAAGCTCCTCTACTGTGAGACTTTTCCCTTACCCAGTACCACCTCCCTAACTCTAAACCTTTCCCTACCCTCCTGGCAGAAAATACCCACAGACAAGTGGGTGCTGTCCATCGAGACGGGATACTTCATGACTTGGTGGGCAATTCCACCCTTCCAGGGAGATGTTCTTCGTGTTTCACTGTTGCAGTCATTACATTTGGGTAATCCTGCTGGCAGGTTGCCCTCAGTCGGCCTGAATTCCAAAGACCTGGGTCCTGCGCCGGCTGTCGTCGCCCCTTCCCTGACGTCAGGTCGTCAGGGGTATAAAAGAAGCAGCCGACGCCATTTTCTTTAGTCTATCTTGCCGCACGGTGCCCGAAGCAGTAGTAGTTCGCAAGTGCCGGTCGGCCGACTCCTGAGATTTTCGAGTTTGAATTTCAGATTAGAAGTCTTCTATAAAGCTAAGTACCTCATTGGGGAAACTTTTTTTTCTTGCTCCAGAACCGATGTCAGAAAAAGTTAATAATTGTATTTCTTGTGGGAAGGAAATACCTCATAAGGACTTTCATTCTTACTGTATTCCTTGCCTAGGCCCCGATCATAACTTTCTGGGTTGTCAGTTTTGTGCTAGATTTAACCAACACACTATTAAGCGTCTGTATGATTTTGCTTTGAACTACTTTGGACGCAGGTTTAATTATCCAGAAATGTTGTCGCAAAGCCATCCGACTACCGGAGTTCAAAAAAAAGCAAAGAAAAAGACAGCCGAGGCCCAAAACCAACGATGAAGCTTCTCCCAAGCCAGTCGCTGGTTCTCAGTGAGGCGCTTTCGCAGCCCCTGACGACCGCTACTTTAGAGTCGCAGGCCACTACCAACTCCCACGTGGAGTCTGCCATGCTGCTGGAAACTGAAGGTATTGGAGCCTCTGACACTAATCCTTCAGATGGGCCCGGAGCCGCTGAGCAGGCACCGGCTTCTGAGGGTGTATTCAGACCCAAACATCTATACATTAAACCGACTTCAAAGGCAAAGACTAAAACACCTTCAAAGGCAAAGAAGCAAACTCAAGAGCCACATGGACAGACCTCCATGCCCAAAAACAAGATGCTCAAAATGGCAGAAGACTTGATTACCTTGATCAGGGGTTCCCATCCCCCTCCTGATAGGAGGCCTAGGCAAGAGACTGACTGAATCTTCAGATCAGGTTTCCATTTCTTCTGATTCCTCTTCTGATCAGGAATATTCTTTTCCTCCCTATGAGGGTTCTGATGCTGAAGAATCCATACCTTCAGCTTCTCCTCCTGAATACTATTCCTTTGGGGAAACCTTACATACCATGAAGGAGCATTTCCACTGGGAGAGCAAAGATTTTTCAGAATCTAAAAATAGGCTCAGGGGTTTCCTGTTACTACCTCGGCACAAAACACTTGCCATCCCTCCTGTGTTAGACATCGTAGATGATGTGTTTTGGAGTCTGGCCTTACCCTTGACTCCGTACCTCCAGCTCCTGTTAAGCCTGACAGATATTACAGGGTTCCTGACTCTCATAAATTCCTTTTTAAAAACCCGGCTACAGACCCAGAAACTATTTCTCAGGGTCCCAAGGGAGTTGAGGCTTCCGCTGCAAAAAACCCTACCCCTTCTGACAGGGATTCTAGGGCACTAGACAGATGGGGAAAAGTTTACACATCTGCTACCTTGGCTATAAGGGCCTTAAACTGTCAGTTTCATATGGTCAAATATCAGCAACATGTCATGGCATTGCTTAAACAGAAAATGTTGTTAAACTCTGAATGTGCAGAAAACAAGGAAATGCAGGATATATTGCATGCAGCTCAACAAGTTGGAAAGCATACTTTGCAATGTGGTTTTGATTCTTTAGAGGCCTCCTGCAGGGCCGCAGTTACAGGTTCTGTAATTAGAAGGCATGCTTGGTTAAAGGAACAAAGTCTGTCTTATCATGTTAAAGTTAAATTATTAGATGCACCTTTACAGCATGATGCTTTGTTTGGTGTTAAGGCAGAAGAGGTGTTAAAGAAAATGGAGGACAAGGCTAAATCTATGCAAACGGTCAAAGATTTCTTACAAGTACAGCCACCTAGGTTTAGTAGACACTGGCCAACAAAGAACTGGTCCTTTCCTGTGTCAGACAGACCTCAAAGGGACTGACCCAGACGCCCTACAGGCAGATCCCAGGAGCAAGGTTCATACAGGTCAAAGCAATGGGGTGCTTCTACCTCCAAAAGTGGAGAAGACAAATCACAACCTTACAGGAAACAGTCCCAATGACTTCCCCTTGCCTGCACCAAGCACTTACTTCTTGGCAGCACCCTTAGGGGGAAAATTAGCACTTTTTTCTCAAAATTGGCACATTATAACCCAGGACAAGGTGGGTTTTAAATATCGTGTCACAAGTCTACAAGTTCCATTTCCATACCCTGCCAAAGGCAAACGGCTGGCCAGATCTGCCAAAGAATCAATGGGCAGAGGCACAAAAGCAAGTCTCATCCCTCATGGACATGAGGGCCATTCAACAAGTGCCAGAGCAAGAGCGGGGACAAGTATTTTACTCAACTGTTCTTGGTGCAGAGAAAGGACAAGGCCAGGAGGCCAATACTGGACCTATCTATTCTGAACACATACCTGGATATACCAAAATTCAAAATGTTGACTTTGCAGCAGCTTCTGCCCATGCTGGGCAAGAACGCTTGGCTTGTAACTTTAGACCTAAAAGAGGCATACCTGCATGTCCCAGTCAGACAAATATGCAGAAGATACCTCAGATTCAAGGCTGACTCAATGCATTACCAATTCTCTGCACTGCCCTTTGGCTTATCTACTGCACCCAGGGTCTTTACAAAGTGCCTGGCACCAGTAATTGCATTCTGCAGACAAAAAGGAATACAAATATACCCTTACTTGGACGACTGTTTAATTCAAGCAGAGAACAAGGACATCCTTCTACAGCATCTGGCATTTGTGAAAAAACTTCTAACTTGCCTAGGGTATACAGTCAATGAAAATAAATCAAAACTAGTACCCTCTCAAGAGATAATATTCCTGGGTGCCAGCTTAAATGCAACTGCCCAGATGGCTTATCTCACGCCAGCCAAACAAAGGCAACTGACTACCTATTTCAAAATGTTAGCAACAAAGACCCAGTTGTCTGCAAGAAAAATTCTGCAGTCTTTGGGCTTCATGGCATCCTGCATCCTATTAATTCCACATGCAAAACTGCATATGAGGAAACTTCAATGGTACCTAAAAAGTGTTTGGACTCAACATTGCCACAGCCTGGAAACCATAATTACTCTCATTCCCTGCCTGCAACAGGAGTTTCGATGGTGGGCAAATTCTTGTCACCAAAACAAGGGACAGCCATTCACATTACCCCCAGCCAGGCAGACACTAGCAACGGATACATCAGATTATGCCTGGGGGGCCCACATGGCAGAAAGATGCATTCAGGGAACATGGACCTCAAACCAGATGCATCTACATATCAATCAAAAGGAGATGCTAGCTGTTCAAAATGCCCTGACGGCCTTCAAGGACCTACTTCATCCAAGACAACTACTGATAAAGACAGACAACACCACGGTCATGTGGTATATAAACAAGCAGGGGGGCACACATTCTTACCCCCTTTGCAGACTAGCCATGACTTTGTGGGACACAGCATTGACTTACCAAGTACATATGCAGGCACAATTCCTGCCAGGAAGGAAAAATACTCTGGCAGATAAACTAAGCAGAAACCTCATGGATCCCCACGAGTGGCAGCTGGATCCACAAGTCTTCAGCATGATAACAAGGAAATGGGGATGCCCGGACATAAATCTATTTGCTTCCCCTCACAACTACCAACTAAAGAGATTCTGCACAAGGATTTATCACAGACAAGCATGGAAAGTGGACGCCCTATCCTTCAGCTGGAAAAACCTATACAGTATATGCCTTTCTCCCTCTGCCTCTCCTCCCCAAGGTACTCCTAAAGGTCAGACAGGAGAAGCCAAAGATACTGATTGCACCAGACTGGCCCCGCCAGCACTGGTACCCAATATTAAGGAGCTTGTCTCAATGCACAGATTGGACCTTACCTCAAGTACCGCATCTACTATCCCAGCAAAACAATCAGATCCTGCACAGCCAGCTCAGAACTTTAAACCTGACAGCATGGCGAATAATGTAGTCATACAAAACACACCTCTCAGCAGAGCTGTGATGGATGTCATTTTGGAAGCCAGAAGGCCTCGTACTAGAAAATCTTATGCTAGAAAATGGAAGCGATTCTGTGCTTGGAACGAGACACAAGGAACAGATACAGCTGTGCCAAATATTCCTCAGATTTTACAATACTTAACTGAGATGCTGGACAAAGGCCTATCTTTCTCCTCTATTAAACTTCATGCCTCTGCCATTTCGGCCCATTACAATGCAGAGCCACCAATCTTTTCTCATCCCTTATTAAAACAGTATCTCAGAGGAGCCAAAAATGTAAGGCCTCCAAGGAGATCACCAATGCCTGCATGGGACCTCAACTACGTCTTGGAAAAACTCACCTTGCCTCCTTTTGAGCCAGGTGCTACTGCTGATATAAAGTTTTTATCTTGGAAAACAGCTCTGCTCCTAGCAATAACTTCTGCAAGATGAGTTTCAGAGCTACAGGCACTCATGGCTGTGGAACCTTTTATCATTTTTTATCTGGACAGGGTCTCCCTGAGGACAAACCCAACATTTATGCCTAAAGTGGTGTCCAATGTGGCTCTTCATCTGACAACTTTTTATCCAAATCCACAGAACAAGGGGGAAAGAATTCTGCATTCTTTGGACGTACACAGACAGCTTGGATTCTACTTGGACAGAACCAAAGTTTTCAGAAAGACCGAGCAATTACTAGTGGCATATGCTGCAGGATCACAAGGAAAGGCCATCTCAAAGCAGACTATTTCAAACCATGGCAAGCCAGTGCCTAAGGGCATTAGGCCACATTCCACCAGAGCTGCAGCCACGTCAGCAGCCTATCTCAGGGGAGTACCAACCAAGGACTTTTTAGAGGTAGCTACTTGGAGTTCAGTGCACACCTTTACAAAGCACTATCATCTGCCACTCTACTCTAAATCCAGGGCAGGCTTTGCCACTGCAGTTCTGCAGGGCCTCTCAGCCGCTCCTAGTGCTGTTTAGCTCCAAACTCCCAACCATAGCTTCGGGAGTCTACCCAAATGTAATGACTGCAACAGTGAAACACGAAGAACGTAGTACAGTTGTGTGCACTTACCATAAATGTAGATGTTCGAGTGTATTCACTGTTGCAGTCCAGTTTACCCACCCGTCATCCCTGCTTTTCTTCTGATGGAACCTATCTTTCCTTCTCTGATTTTATACAACCTGTGTGGTGTATTTGCTTGTGGATGAAGGTAAAGTTTATATTGCTGCATGTAATTTTATATATAGATATAAATTTTGGCTACCCTATTAGGGGGCACCTGACATCTGGGGCAAGAAAAAGTAAAGAAAATGGTGTTGGCTGCTTCTTTTATACCCCTGATGACCTGACGTCAGGGAAAGGGTGACGACAGCTGCTGCAGGACCCAGGACTTTGGAATTCAGGCCGACCAAGGGCAACCTGCCAGCAGGATTACCCAAATGTAATGACTGCAACAGTGAATACACTTGAACATCTACATTTATGGTAAGTGTACACAACTGTACTTTCCTCAACCCCCACTCAATCAGCTTCCACTTTTTCCCTCTATCCTGAGCCAACTCCTCTCTCGAGGAACTATAGAACTAGTACCCAAGGATCAGTTAGCCAAAGGGTTCTATTCCAGGATGTTTTTCGTTCCAACAGAAGATGGTCCTTGGAGATCCATACTTGACTTATCCCACCTCAATCTCATCCTCAAGGTGTCTGTGTTCAAAATGCTCACATTGCATCACCTTTTTCCCCTTATTCTTCAGCAAGCCTTCATGGCCTCTCTGGATCTGAATGAAGCTTACCTTCACATCCCTATTCATCCCACTTACAGGAAAGTTTTACATTTTCAGTGGGATCTTCACATTTTCAGTTCTCTGCTTTACCCTTTGGGCTCTCCACAGCCCCAAGAGTATTCACAAAGTGTCTAGCCCCAGTCATTGCACATTGCAGACTGCAGGGGATACAAATTTACCCTTACTTGGACAACCTCCATATTCTGCACCAAGATTCTCTCTCTCACCCTGTCCCAGCACTTTGATATGGTTTGCAAGTTCCTGCAGAGTCTAGGCTTCATGGTGAATGACCTAAAGTCTCAAATGGCTCCTTCCCAATACATTGTTTTTCTGGGGTGCAGGATAAGGACAGAAGTAAAGTCAGCCTTTGTCCCTGCCCAAAAAGTGGAATTTCTTACTCAGTTCTTCCACTCCATCTCAGACAGGGAGTTTCTCAGAATCCTAAGATGCATGGCTTCCTTGATTCCCATGATAACCATAGCCAGGATGCACATGAGGAAGTTTGTGGGTCTTGAGAAATTCTTGGAACCAACACTCTCATCCCTTGGAAACAAAACTTCCTCTTCCTCCCTGCTTAAAAAGGGAGCTCTCCTAGTTGATTGCTACCATTACCCTCAATCAAGGGGTACACTTGCAGACCCCTCCACCCAGACAGCATCTTTACACAGACACACCAGCTCTAGGTTGGAGGGTTGGCTTACACAATGCCATCACCTAGCACAAAGTACAGGGGAAGTGGTCCATTCAAGAAAGGAAGGACCACATCAACCTAAAAGAGCTGAGGACTCTTTCCTTGGCAATAAAGGCCTTTCAAGACCTCCTTCTGCCAGGTACCCTGAAGGTCATCACAGACAACATGACAGACGTTCTTCGTGTTTCACTGTTGCAGTCATTACATTTGGGTTTATCTGCCTGCAGGTGGCACTCAGCCGGCCTGAATAACAGAGTCTTCGGATTTGTGCGTCAGATGCGGTCGCTTCTTCCATGACGTCAGGTCGTCAGGGGTATAAAACATGCAGTCGACACCATTGCATCAGTCTTTCTTGCCATGCGGTGCCCAAAGCAGAAGCAGTTTGCAAGTGTCGGTCAGCCGACTCCTGAAATTTTCATTTTCGAGTTTCAGACCTGAAGTCTTCAAAAAGATAAGTACCCCGTTGGGATCCTTTTTTCTTGCACTAACCGATGTCAGAAAAAATTAACAATTATCTTGCCTGTGGAAAGCAAATACCTCAGAGATTTTCATTCTTACTACGTTACCTGTTTAGGCACTAACCACGACGTCCCTTGCTGTCAGTTTTGTGCCTTTTTCAACGCCTGAACTATTCGTCGTCAGGCTATTTTTGTAGCTAAATACTTTCGTTCTCTATCTCCGTACTCCGAAATGGCTTCATTAAGCCATCCAACTACCGATTTTCCAAAAAAAGTAAGGATAAAGACAGAGACAGACTGCATAGGTCCAAAACTGCCGATGATGCTTCCGATAAGCTAGTCGCCAGTCCGCCAGTACTCAGTGAGGTGCTTTCATAGCCCCTAATACTCACTACTACAGATTTGCAGGCCTCTACTGAGACCCATTTGAGTCTGGTATGCCGTTAGATGCTTCTTTGACTATAGAACCTGCAGATGTCTCTACCTTGGATGGGTCCAGCGCCACTGTGCAGGCACTGGCTTATGAGGGTGTATTCAGGCCTACCGATTTTCATATCAAACTGACGACTTTGTTTCAATTTAAAAATACAGAATTCCTCAGGCCTAAAGCTCGCACTAAGCCTAGAAAAACAATGAACCAAAGTGCATTCTCAGGCCCATATGCTGCAAAAACAAATGATTAGAATGGCTGAAGACCTTATTAGCTTAATTAGGGGAAGCCAGCCTTCCCCCTCTGAGACCTAGAACTGATTTTCTTTCTGATTCTTCTGATCAGGAATTTGATATCTCTGTTCCTTCTGACTACCACTATTTACCCTTATCTACTTATGAGGATTGTGATGCAGAGGATTCCATTCCCTCTGCTTCCCCTCCAGAAGATTTTTCTTTTGGTGAAACCTTGCATACCCTTAGGGAGCATTTACGGTGGGAAAGCCAGGACTATTCTCAATCCAAAAAGAGACTTAGGGAATTTTTAAACAGGCCTCTAGTTATCCCTCCTGTTCTGGAGATTGTAGATGATGTTTTCTTGGAATCCGGCCTTCTCCCAAACACTTTGCCTCCAGCTCCCAGGAAACCTGACAGGTACTACAGAGTACCTGACTCTCTCAAATTCCTTTTCAAGAATCCTACTGCAGATCCAGAGACCATTTCCCAAGGACTAAAAGGCATTAAGGCTACTACTGCCAAAAATCCTACCCCTTCTGATAGGGATTCTAGAGCTTTAGACAGATGGGGTAAGAAGGTATATACTTCTGCCACTTTGGCCATTAGGGCTTTAAATTGCCAGTTTCATATGTTAAAGTATCAGCAGCATGTTATGGGCTTAAACAGAAAATGATGTTGATTCCTGACTGTGCTGAGCACAAAGATTTACAAGAGTTAATGCATTCTGCTGACCATGTAGGTAAACATACTTTGCAATGTGATTTGATGCTTTATAAGCATCTTGCAGGGCTGCTGTCACTGGGTCTGTACTTAGAAGGCATGCTTGGCTTAAGGAACAAAACTTGCCAGCTCATGTTAAAGCTAAATTACTGGATGCACCCTTACACCAAGAGTGCCTTTTTGGCAACAAAGCAGTAGTAGTCCTCAAAAAGATGGAGGAAAAAGCTAAATTTATGCAAATTGTTAAAGATTTCTTACAAGTGCAGCCACCTAGATTCAGTAGGCATTGGCATTCAGAGAACTGGTCCTTACCAAGTCCCTTCCAGGCCTTCAGTCCAAACCCAGGAGCAGCAGACCAGTCTCAGGCTATGCACAGATCTAAGCAGTGGGGGGGACCCCACTTCCAAAGCAGGGAGTAGTAAGCCAGCCCCTATGGAAAAATTAGCACAATGACTTATCCTTACCCCTACCAAGCCTTGCTCAACTACTTGCTCCCTTAGGAGGAAAACTCGCCCTGCATGCAAAAAGCTGGAAACTCATTACCCAAGACAAATGGGTTTTAAACATAGTTTCCCTAGGATACAGATTCCACTTCCACTCACTCCCAACCCCAAGTGGATGGCCAGACCTTCCCCCAAACCAGTGGGCGGAGGCCCCAAAACAAGTGCTCTCTCCTCAGTATCAGGGCTATTCAACCTGTTCCAGCAGAACAAAGGGGACAAGGTGTTTTTATTCAAGACTGTTCCTGCTTCCCAGAAAAGAAAACTCCTGGCGTCCTATCCTAGACCTTTCTATTCTCAACACCTTTCTGGTGGTTCCAAAATTCAAAATGCTAACTCTTCAGCAGCTTCTTCCTATGCTAGCCAAGGATGCTGGCTGGCAACTCCAGACTTAAAAGAAGCTTACCTGCACATCCCAATAAGGGAATCCTGCAGAAAATTCCTACGCTTCAGGGCAGGCTCCATGAACTATCAGTTCTCTGCTCTACCCTTTGGCTTATCTACTGTGTCCAGGGTATTTACAAAGTGTCTAGCTCCTGCCATTGCATTTTGCAGACAGAAAAATATTCAGATTTACCCATATCTGGACGATTGCCTGATTCAGGCAGAGAGTCAGGACTTGCTATTACAGCACCTGGCATTTGTAAAGAGACTTCTAACTTCACTTGGGTACACCATCAGCGAGAAGAAATCACACATATTACCCTGCCAACAGATTGTATTTCTGGGAGCAAGCTTAAACACAACTTCCCAGATGGCATTCCTCACTCCAGAGAGAAAAGTTCATTTGACAACCTACTTCAGACTACTGGCCACAAAAACCCAGGTATCTGCAAGGCAAATCCTGCAAAGCCCTGGGGTTCATGGCCTCTTGTATTCTGTTAATTCCATATGCAAGACTGCATATGAGGAAACTTCAATGGCACCTAAAAATGTCTTTGGTGTCAACATTCTCAGGACCTGGAAACAATGATTCCTATTATCCCTTGTCTAAGGGCAGAGTTCTTTTGGTGGGCAGAGGCCTGCTACCACAGCAAGGTACTCCTTTTCACTCTACCCCCTGCCACCCAAATCTTAACAACAGATGCATCAGACTATGCATGGGGGGCTCACATGGCAGGGCAGTGCATTCAGGGCAAATGGAACCCAAAACAGATGCACCTGCATATCAATCAAGAAGAAATGTTAGCTGTACAGTATACTCTGACAGCTTTCAAAGAACTTATTCTTACAGAACAACTATTGATAAAGACAGACAACACCTCAGTTATGTGGTACATAAACAAGTAGGGGAGAACCCATTCCTTCCCACTCTGCAGACTAGCAATGGCCCTGTGGAACACATCCGTGAGCTACCAAGTAAACCTACAAGCTCACTTCCTGCTAGGCAAAGTAAATTCACAGGCAGACGACTTAAGCAGAAATCTCATGGACCCACACGAATGGAAACTTGAACCCAAAATATTCAAGCTCTTGAACAAATGGGGGACTCCAGAGGTAGACCTGTTTGCCTCCCCTCAGAACTACCAATTGAACAAATTCTGCACCAGAACTCCCCACAGTCAAGCTTGGAAAGTGGATGCCCTGTCCTTTACCTGGGAAAGCCTTTCAGTTTATGCCTTCCCCCTTTGCCTCTCCTCTCGAAGGTTCTACTAAAGATCAAACAGGACAAGCCAAGGACAATACTGATTGCACCAGACTGGCAGCGCCAGCACTGGTAACCCTTTTGCGCAGTCTGACAGTGCTACAACCTTGGCACCTGCCTCAGACCCCTTACCTGCTGTCCCAACAGGCAGGCCAGATTCTGCACCCTCAGCTTCAAACCCTGAACCTTGCAGCCTGGCTAATTCCCTGACCTCAACTCCAGCAACCCTCAGTAAGAAGGTGCTGGATGTCATTCTTGAGGCAAGGAGGCCTAGCTAGAAAATCCTATTCAGAATAGTGGAAATGATACTGTTCCTGGAGCCAAACTCTGGGGATGGGCACAACAGTGCCCACCTTCCCTCATATTTTAGATTAACAGAAATGCTCCACAAGGGCCTTTCTCTTCAATTAAGATTCATGCCACTGCCATATAGGTTCATAGGTAGGTACTAGGCTATTGGCCCTGGGGCCTATATAAGCCTAGCCAAAGGTACCCTGGCTTTCGCCACCCAAGAAAATTATTTTCCTGTGCACATTATAATACTGACCCACTCATCTTCTCTCATCCCCTGCTAAAACAATTCCTTAGAGGGGCCAAAAATTTAAGACCCCCCCCCCCCCACAGAAGGGCTCCCACTCCAGCCTGGGACCTTAACTTTGTATTGGAAAAACTCACTCTTCCCCCCTTTGAACCAGCTGCTACAGCAGAGTTGAAATTCCTTTCTTGGAAAACAGCTTTACTTCTAGCTATCACTTCAGCAAGAAGAGTGCCTGAACTGCAGGCCCTCATGGAAGTGGAACCCTTCATTATCTTCCATGCGGACAGGGTTTCCCTCAGGACTAATCCATCCTTTATGCCCAAGGTGTTGTCTAGTGTGGCTCTAAACCAGTCCATTCATTTGCCTACTTTTTTCCCCTAATCCTCAGGACAAAGGGGAAAGGATACTACATTCTCTGGACGTACACAGACAGCTTAGGTTCTATTTGGGACAGGACTAAGCCTCTCAAAAAGTCTGACCCGCTGCTAGTTAGCTTTGCTGCAGGGGCAGAGGGGAAGGCCATTTCAAAGCAAACCATTTCCAAATGGATAGCACATTGCATCCATTTCTGCTACAAACACTATGGAAAACCTACCCCACAGGGGATAAGAACACATTCCACCAGGGCTGCATCTACCTCTACTTAATTTCTCAGAGGAGTCTCTACCAGGGACGTCCTGAAAGCTGCAACCTGGAGCTCTGTACATGCTTTCACCAAGCATTACCACCTGCCTATCTTTTCTAAATCCAGAACTGGATTTGCCGCAGCAGTTTTACAGGACCTTATTACTAGTCCTAATGTTCTTTAACTACCTCCATCCTTCCTTAGCTTTGGGAATTAACCCAAATGTGATGACTGCAGCAGTGAAACACGAAGAACATAGTACAGTTGTGTACACTTACCGTAAATGTAAATGTTTGAGTGTATTCACTGTTGCAGTCCTGGTAACCCTCCCTCCTGACTTCTCTTGACTTTTACCTTTCCTCCTTGTTTGGCATATATTATATCATGTGTATTTGCTTTTTGCTAGGGGTGTTCCATACCAAATAATTGCTTCCTATTGTGGGGGCACCTGACATCTGGGGCAAGAAAAACTGATGTAATGGCATCGGCTGCATGTTTTATACCCCTGACGTCATGGAAGAAGCGTCAGTATCCGACACATAAATCCGAAGACTCTGCTATTCAGGCTGGCCGAGGGCTACCTGCAGGCAGATAACCCAAATGTGATGACTGCAACAGTGAATACACTTGAATGTCTACATTTATGGTAAGTGTACACAACTGTACGTTCTGTGGTATATAAACAAACAGGGGTCAACAAAGTCTTTACCCTCTCTGCAGTCTTGTAGTATATAAACAAACAGGGGTCAACAAAGTCTTACCCTCTCTGCAGTCTTCTCTCTGCAGTCTTGCTATTCAAATCTGGTCCCTGGCAGCATCACTACACATTCACTTGCAGGCAGTGTACATTCCATCAGAAGACAATGGGATGGCAGATACCCTGAGCAGAACCTTAATACCCTCCCATGAATGGATGCTTCACAGGGAGGTATTTCTGGATCTAATTCACAGGTGGGGTATTCCTCAGGCAGATCTGTTTGCCTCCTCCCAGAACAGACAAATGCCCCTCCTTTGCACAAGGCTTCCACATCCACAAGCCTGGAGGGTGGATGTCTTCTCCTTTTTATGGGAGGGAATGTTCCTTTATACCTTCCCTCCATTTCCTTTCATTTACAAAATCCTCCTGAAAATACAGGAGGACAAACCAAAAATCCTGCTGGTGACTCCCTTCTGGCCAAGACAGCATTGGTTTCTCCTACTTTACCTTCTAGCCCAGGGCAATCACCACAGGTTGCCTCACCGCTTCAACCTACTTTCACAAGACAGGGGATCCCTTATTCATCCCCACCTTCTCGACCTCAAACTGACAGTGTGGGTGATATAGTTCTGATCCCCTTTAGGCATCTATATTCAGAGGATGTACTCAATGTCCTGCAGGAGGCCAGAAACCAAGTACAAGGAGAAACTGTGTATTAAAATGAAAAAGATTCTTCCTTTGGTGCCTCAAGGAAAACAGAACCCATTTCAAGTTTCCATGCGTATGGTCCTTTCTTACCTGTGTGAGTTACTACATTCAGAGCTGACTTATTCCTCAGTAAAAGTGCACCTCTCTGCTATTTCTGCTTGCCTTCCCTTGACTCCACCTCTAGCTTCAAGGTTGGACGTCAAGCAGTTTCTGAAAGGGGTCCTTCACATAAGACCTCCTCATAAGCCTATCCCCTCCCCCTTGGGACTTTAACTGTGTGCTGGAAAATCTTCCATTGGCCCCTTTTGAGCCAGCTCATTCGTCCTCTCTTAAATTCTGTACTTGAAAAACAGTCTTGTTAGTGGCCCTTACTTCGGCCAGAAGGGTCTCTGAAATCCAAGCCCTTATGGCTTCTCCTCCCTATCTCATTTTTCATAAAGATAGGGTTTGTCTCAGGACTAACCCTTCGTTCATGCCTAAAGTAGTTAATGAAATTTCCTTAAATCAGACAATTAATTTACCTGTCTTCCCTCAGCCACAGAACTCCTCAGAAAGGACTTTGCATTCCTTGGATGTTCATAGGCAACTGAGGTCCTACTTAGACAAGACAAAACCCTTCAGACATTCTGACCAGCTTTTTGTCTCCTTTCGTCCTAGGGCCCTTGGCAAGGCAGTGTCAAAACACACAATTGCCTCTTGGATTTCTAAGGCTGTTGCCTTTTGCTGTTCTTTTCATGGAAAGCAATTGAGTTCATCTGTCAAGGCCCATTCCACTAGAGCAGCTTCCTCTTCAGCAGTTTTCTTCAAGGGCGTTGCTTATGCTTCTATTCTGGAGGCTGCAACTTGGTCTTCTATACATACCTTTACCAAGCATTACAAAAAGAATTTGATCTCCAGGACTAGAACAGGGTTTGCTAGGTCTATCCTGCAGGGTCTCTCAGAGTCTGCTCCCCAACTTACCTCCCATGCTACTTCCTAGAGAGCTCTGTGGTACTCTCCCTAAGGTTATGAATACTGCAACATGAGAATAGGATATAGAATAGTTGTGCAAGAGCTTACCATAACCATAGATGTCCTTCTCTTCCAAGTTGCAGTATTCAGTCTCACCCACTTTACCCCCTTTTTTGGCCATATTATTAACTTGTTCCTTTCTTTCCCTAACCATTAATTTTGTGTCTCTCTGAGGTTTATGCTTGATGTTCATCGTGTTTCACTGTTGCAGTCATTGCACTTGGGTTATCCTGCTGGCAGGCTACCCGCAGTCGGCCTGAATTCCAAAGTCCTGGTCCGGCGTCGGTTGCTGCCCCCTCTTCCCTGACGTCAGTGCGCCAAGGGTATAAAAGATGCAGCCGACACCATTTTCTTCAGTCTTTCTTGCCACGCGGTGCCCGAAGCAAAAGCAGTTTGCAAGTGCCGGTCGGCTGACTCCTGAGATTTTCGAAACTGAATTTCAGATCCGAAGTCTTCAATAAAGCTAAGTACCCGTTGAAACTTTTTCTTGCTCCAGACCGATGTCAGAAAAAGTTAATAATTGTATTTCTTGTGGGAAGCAAATACCTCATAAGGATTTTCATTCTTACTGTATTCCTTGCCTAGGCCTGACCATGACGTTGCTAGTTGTCAGTTTTGTGCTAGATTTAACCAACGCACGATTAAGCGTCGGTACGATTTTGCTTTCCATTATTTTGGCAGAAGGTTTAACTATATAATGCCGTCAGAACAACCAACGACCAGAATTCATAAAAAATGCAAGGATAAAGACAAGGACAAGCATCCGAGGTCCAAAACCAATGACTAAGCCTCTTCTAGGCCAATGGCCGGTGCTCAGTGAGGTGCTTTCGCAGCCCCTGACTCCCGGTACCTCAGAGCCACAGGCCACCTCAGACTCCCACGTGGAGACAATTAGGCCTCTGGATACTCAAGGTATTGGTCCTTTGGAAATTAATCCCTCAGATGGGTCTGGAGCCACTGAGCAGGCATCTGCTTCTGAGGGTGTCTTCAGACCTACACAACTTTATATAAAGCCTACTTCAGCATCCAAGACCAAGTCTAAAACAGTTTTAAAGACAAGGAAACAAGTACAGCATTCTCCAGGACAGACTTCTATGCCTAAGAAACAGATGCTCAAAATGGCCGAAGACCTAATTACTTTGATTAGGGGTTCCCATCCCCCTCCTGATAAGAGGCCTAGGCAAGACACTGAATGTGATTCCTCTGATCAGGTTTCCATTTCCTCTGATTCCTCTTCAGAACAGGGATATTCTATTCCTCCCTATGAGGATTCTGATGCTGAAGATTCTATTCCTGAGGACTACTCATTTGGGGAAACCCTGCATACCATGAGGGAGCATTTCCACTGGGAGAGCCAAGATTATTCCGATTCTAAGAAAAGGCTTAGAGACTTCTTTTTACTTTCTTCAGCACAGACTTCTTGCAATTCCCCCTGTTCTAGACATAGTAGATGATGTATTTTCAGAGTCCGGCCTGTCTCCAGACTCTACCTCCTGCTCCTGTTAAGCCGGACAGATACTACAGGGTTCCAGACTCCCATACATTCCTTTATAAAAACCCTGCTGCTGACCCAGAAACTATTTCACAGGGTCCCAAAGGGGTCAAGGCTGCTACTGCTAAAAACACTGTCCCCTCAGATAGATTCTAGGGCTGTGGACAGATGGGGGGGGGGGGAGTTTACACTTCTGCTACCTTGGCTGTAAGGGCTTTAAATTGTCAATTTCATATGCTCAAATATCAGCAATACTTAATGTCTTTGTTAAAACAAAAAATGTTGACAAATTCTGAATGTTCTGAGAACAAAGATTTGCAGGATTTATTGCATGCAGCTGAACAAGTGGGAAAACATACTTTGCAATGTGGCTACGATTCACTGGAGGCCTCGTGCAGGGCCACTGTTACAGGTTCTGTTATTAGAAGGCATGCTTGGTTAAAGGAACAGAATCTGCCTGATCATGTTAAAGCAAAATTATTGGATGCTCCATTACAGCATACTTTGGTGTTAAGGCAGAAGAGGTGTTGAAGAAAATGGAGGATAAAACTAAATCTATGCAGACAGTAAAGGATTTTTTTACAGGTACAACCACCCAGATTTAGCAGGAACTGGCCCTTTCCAGTGTCAGACCGACCACAAAGAGGCAGATTCAGATGCCCTAGAGGCAGGCAACAGCCCCAGGGCTCATACAGGCTCAAACAATGGGGTGCTTCTACCTCCAAAAGTGGAGAAGACAAATCACAGCCTTATAGAAAACAGTCCCAATGACTTCCCTCTGCCAATGCCAAGCACTTATTTTTTGGCAGCACCCTTAGGGGGAAAGCTAGCACTTTTTTCACAAAACTGGCACAAGATCACCCAGGACAAATGGGTCTTAACTATAGTCTCAAAAGTGCCAAAGTACTGCAAACAGACAATCCAAAAGGAAAAACCACTTTAATGACAAAACACAGCAGAGCTTTCGGACATAATCCTTCTTCAATACTACAAACTTATAAAATTTCTTTCATCTTATATACAGGCCCAAAGTAGTCATGTGGTTAGCAGCTCAAAAATCACATGACCATAAGTATCACTCAATAAGGCAAAGTTAAAACAACACAGATAGCAATGATTCTATAGTACATAACAAAAATTTAAATAATTTAAAATTCAGCTTGCTAATATGATTAATAATCAAAGTTACACATAAAATTCATATTATAAAATTCATATTGTAGAAACAATATACATATTATAAATTCAATCTACTGAGCTTAACCAAAATTGGTTTAAGGCTCAGCATACTGTTCAAGCCAGGAGAACGGTCACCAGCAAACCTTAAAATCCACTCATATTCTTTAATTTCTAAGAAGTTATTTATATCACCACCTCTTGGGAGGGAAAACAAGCTCAATAACCCTGAATTTAAAAACATGATCTTGTCCACAATCAAACATATGCTTATATAAAGCATTTGTTTCGACACATCTTCTAATTTCAGACTTATGCTCTGTAATCCTCTCTTTCAACTTACGAGTGGTTTTGCCTACATAAAAAGATTTGCATAACACACAGGTAGCCAAATACACTATATGTGTTGTGTGACAAGTAGCTGAAACATAAAATTTAAAAGTTTTCCCTGTTACTGGATGAACAAAAAGGTCACTCCCTGTGTCAAAAATATCTCCACAGCATGAACAATTGTGGCATTTACATGTACCATACTTGGAGGAAAGCGTTTTCACAATGTTGGTAGAAAAATCCTTATAACATAATGAATTTTTTAAAGTTCTCATGTTCCTATAGACAAATAAAGGTCTATCACCCAATAAGGCCTTTAGTTCATTTGAAGCCATTAGTATCAACCAGTTCTTAAATATTATTTGCTTTATGGATGGTGTTGTAAGACTATATGCAGTTACATATCTGGTCATGTCCATACGCACATTCGTACTATTCATAGGTAAGGCATCTGACTCCAGTGGGTCAGATAGGAAGGTAGGAGCAAACTTAGTCTTCCTCTCCTGCATCACCTTATCTTTCTCCACAGAGAGTAGGACATTATCATATCCACTAGCAGAAAAATCCGCTAACATATCCTTTAATTGTAACTCAAAACAGCAGTCATCAGTGTTAAGCCTACTCAACCTTCCTAACTGGGACCTCACAATACCTTTAAAGATGTGTGGTGCATGCATGCTATGAAAGTGGGTGTATCTACCAGCACACACATCCTTTCTATGTGACTTAGTATTCATATGTCCATCCTTAAATATAACTTCTACATCCAAAAACACAATTTCAGTCTTGGAACAGCTCATTTTAAACTTTAGAAAGGAAGAAGCTCTATTCAAATAGTCCAAAACATATGCAATATATCCAAGCTGCCCTTCCAAAGTAGGAAACAATCGTCTACAAAACATTGGAAAAATCTAATATGTTGTCTATAAGGGTTTAGACCACTCAAAATATGCTTACTTTCCCACTGGTAGAGCACTAGGTTAGCATAGGTGTTGGCTATGGAAGTACCCATAGCCACACCAGTGAGCTGAAGGTACGTAAGTTCATTAAAGAGGAAAACATTATTCTTTAAAACCACATCTAGAAGGCTACACCACGTTTCTATTTTACCATAATCAGGGTTTGGACATGAAGTCAAAGAATCTCTCAAAAGGTCAATCCCATCATCATTCGGTATGACCGTGAAAAGAGAGACAATGTCCAGAGTTACCAAATAATACTCATTATTCATCATTTGTTCCTTCTCAGTGTCATAGCTTACTCGTAACTTCTGTAAAAAATCAAATGTGTCACGTAGAACTGAATCACAATTATTCAAAAAAGGTTGTAACTGACCATGTAAATAAACTGACAGGGGTTCGGTCACCCAACCTGCTCCTGAGACGATGTGTCTCATAGGTGGATCCATGATTGACTTATGGATCTTAGGTATTCCATATAGGCGGGGTGTCACAGGACAAGGAACTGTTAAATAATTAAATAAATCAAGATCTATCTGACCCTGCAGCTATAAGTCATAGATGACCATATTAACATACAATATACATTTTTTTACATCCATGCCAGTGATGCGTTTAAAAGCAGTAGTATCCTCCAGCAAACAGGACATAGTATCTAAGTATTTGTCACGTTCCATGAGCACCACTACCCCTCCCTTATCAGCTTGTTTAATTATTATTTCTTTACAGGAGCACAGATCTTTAAATGCTTTAAACTCTGACCCCTGTTTGTTATGTACTATAGAATCATTGCTATCTGTGTTGTTTTAACTTTGCCTTATTGAGTGATACTTATGGTCATGTGATTTTTGGGCTGCTAACCACATGACTACTTTGGGCCTGTATATAAGATGAAAGAAATTTTATAAGTTTGTAGTATTGAAGAAGGATTATGTCCGAAAGCTGTGCTGTGTTTTGTCATTAAAGTGTTTTTTCCTTTTGGATTGTCCTCTTAACTATAGTCTCTCAGGGCTACAAGTTCCACTTTCACACCCTTCCAAAGGCAAAAGGTATGCCAGACCTGCCACACAATCAATGGGCAGAGGCACAAAACCAAGTTTCATCTCTCATGGACATGGGGGCTATTCAGCCAGTGCCACAACAAGAGCAGGGACAAGACTTCTCTTAGTACCAAGAAAGGACAAAGCCTGGAGACCAATTCTGGACATGTCTATTCTAAATACTTTTCTGGATGTCCCAAAATTCAAAATGTTGACTCTACAGCAGCTTCTGCCCATGCTGGGCAAGGCTTGGCTTGTAACTTTGGACCTCAGAGAAGCATACCTGGATGTCCCAATCAGACAATCTTGCAGAAGATACCTCAGATTCATAGCTGGCTCAATGCACTACCAATTCTTTGCACTGCCCTTTGGCTTATCTACTGCACCCAGGGTCTTCACAAAATGGCCTGGTACCAGTAATTGCATTTTGCAGGAATTCAAATATATCCATACTTGGACGATTGCCTTATTCAAGCAGAGACCAAAAATATTCTACTACAGCATCTGGCATTTGTAAAAAGATTACTAATTTGCCTAGGGTACACAGTAAATGAAAATAAATCAAAACTAGTACCCTCTCAAGAGATAATATTCCTGGGTGCAAGCTTAAATACAACTGCCCAGATGGCTTATCTCACGCTAGACAAACAAAGGCAACTCACTTCTTACTTCGAAAGCATGGCAACAAAGACCCAGTTATCTGCAAGAAAAATTCTGCAGGCTGTGGGCTACATGGCATCCTGCATTCTACTAATTCCATATGCAAGACTGCATATGAGGGAACTACAATGGTATCTAAAAAGTGTTTGAACTCAATATTGCCACAGCCTGGAAACAGTAATTACTCTCATTCCCTGCCTGCAACAGGAGTTTCAATGGTGGGCACAGGCCTGTCACTACAACAAGGGACAGCCATTCACTTTACCCACTGCCAGGCAGACACTAACAGATGCATCAGATTATGCCTGGCGGCGCACATGGTAGGAAAATGTATTCAGGGTACATGGCCCACAAGCCAAATGCATCTTCATATCAATCAAAAAGAGATGCTAGCTGTACAAAATGCCCTGACAGCCTTCTATGACCTACTTCATCCAGGACAACTGCTGATAGACGGACAATACGACAGTCATGTGGTACATAAACAAGCAAGGGGCACACATTCTTACCCCCTCTGCAGACAAGCCATGACTTTGTGGAACACAGCATTGACTTATCAAGTACACCTGCAAGCACAATTCCTGCCAGGAAAGACAAATACTTTGACAGATGAACTAAGCAGAAACCTCATGGATCCTCATGAGTGGAAACTAGATCCACAAATCTTCAGCATAACAGGGAAATGGGGATGCCCAGACCTAGATCTATTTGCCTCCCCTCACAACTGCCAGCTACAGAGATTCTGCACTCGGATTTATCACAAACAAGCATGGAAAGTGGACGCCCTTTCATTCAGCTGGAAAGCCCTTATAGTATATGCCTTCCCTCCTCTGCCTCTCCTCCCGAAGGTACTCCTAAAGGTCAGACAAGAGAAGCCAAAAATTATACTGATTGCCCTAGACTGGCCATGCCAGCACTGGTACCCAATCCTAAAGAGCTTGTCTCAAGGCCCAGCCTGGACATTACCTCTAATTCCACATTTGCTGACCCAACAGAACAATCAGATCCTACACAGCCAACTCAGAACCCTAAATCTGGCTGCATGGCGGATAATGTAACCATTCTGAACACACCTCTCTCTAAAGCAGTTATGGATGTTATTTTGGAGGCCAGGAGGCCCAGCACCAGAAAATCTTATGCAGAAAAATGGAAGAGATTCTGTGCTTGGAACCAGGTGCAGGGAATTGACACGCTTGTACCAAATATTCCTCAGATTTTGCAATACCTAACCGAGATGCTAGACAAAGGCCTATCCTTCTCATCAATTAAGATCTATGCCTCTGCCATTTCAGCTCATTACAATACGGACCCACCTATTTTTTCTCATCCACTGCTAAGACAGTATCTTAGAGGGGCCAAAAACATATGACCCCCCAAGGAGAGCTCCAATGCCTGCATGGGACCTCAATTTTGTCTTGGAAAAACTCGCACTGCCTCCTTTTGAGCCAGCCAATACAGCAGAGTTAAAATACTTATCATGGAAAACTGCTCTTCTCCTAGCAGTAACTTCAGCAAGAAGAGTCTCAAGAGTTTCAGGCACAAATGGCTGTGGAACCTTTTATTATTTTCCATCAGGACAGGGTTTCTCTAAGGACAAACCCGACATTTATGCCTAAGGTAGTGTCCAGTGTGGCTCTTAACCAAACCATACATTTGCCTACCTTTTATCCAAACCCACAGAATAAGGGGGAGAGACTTCTGCATTCTTTGGACATACACAGACAGCTACGCTTTTACTTGGACAAAACTAAAGCTTTCAGAAAAACTGAGCAACTCTTAGTGGCATATGCTGCAGGTTCGCAAGGAAAAGCTATCTCTAAGCAGACTGTTTCAAAATGGATAGGCCACTGCATTCGTTTCTGCTATTCACAACTTGGCAAATCAGTGCCCAAGGGCATTAGGCCACATTCTACCAGAGCAGCAGCCACTTCAGCAGCCTTCCTCAGAGGAGTACCAACCAAGGACATTTTGGAGGCTGCAACCTGGACTTCAGTGCACACTTTTACAAAGCACTACCATTTACCTCTTTACTCTAAATCCAGAGCAGGCTTTGCCACTGCAGTTCTGCAGGGCCTCATAGCCACTCCAAATTCTGTTTAGGCCCAGCCACCCAACCTCCGCTTTGGGATTCAACCCTAGTGTAATGACTACAACAGTGAAACACGATGAACATACTACAGATGTCCTTCATGGATGCATCTGCAGTCATAACAAATGGGTTGTCCTGTCGTCAGGCAGCCCTTCGGTCGGCCGGATTCCAAAGTCTGGTGATGTCGCACTTCACCCGACGTCATCTCTGCTGATCTTCCCCAGTCTTAAGCAGAAGCTGTTCGCAAGTGCCGGTCGGTCAGATCCAGAGATTACTACTACGAATACTACTAAGACTTCTAAAAGCTAAGTACCCATTGGGGACTCTTTCTTGCCTCAGCCGATGTCAGAAAAAGTCAATAACTGTTTAACTTGTGGGAAACAAATACCTCATAAAGATTTCCACTCTTACTGCCTACCTTGCTTAGGCCCAGACCACGACGTAGCAGCCTGTTCCCAGTCGGAGTTTGCTGAACAGTTTCGAAACCATGGTTACCGTCAATCTTCAGCGAATCCATGACTACTACTGAGGCTCCTGCTACCTTAGTTGAATCTGCCTCAGAAATTTTGCCTACAATTGTGGTTCCTAGTGATTTATCAGACACCATCCCTTTGGATGTCTCTACCCCAGCACGTGGTGCTGCTAGGCCTCCTGCAGCCATGTCTATTAAGGCCTTTGCCAGGGCTAAAGCAGCCAAATCTGTTAAATCAGTGCCTGTTAAGCCCCCCTCACACAGGCCCACTTCAAGTTCACAAATGCTTACTCTGGCAGAGGATTTAATATCCTTAATTAGGGGATCCCAATCTCACCCAGACAGGGCCTCTCAGCCCCCAGAAAAGAGGCCTAGAGCAGAGCCCCGAGCCAGTGTCCTCTGATGATTCGGATGACTCAGACATTACAGACCAGCCAGATTCCGCTTTTTTTCTACTATGAAGATTCCGATGCTGAAGAATCCATTCCAGCTGCCTCTCCACCAGAGGAATTTTCCTTTGGGGAAACCTTACATGCCATGAGAGAACAATTCCAATGGCAGGGACAAGACTTCTCAGATGCAAGAAAAAGGCTTAGGACATTTCTGCACTTACCACAACATAGGCCCTTAGCTATACCTCCTGTACTGCCTGTTGTGGATGATGCATTTAATGATGTTTGCACTGCTCCTGATTCTTTACCTCCAGCCCCTGCCAAACCAGATAGATTTTACAGGGTGCCTGACACTCATCACCACCTATACAATGCCCCACTTGCAGATCCTGAAACTATATCCCAGGGGCCTAAGGCAGTAGCCTCGACCTCAGCAAAAAACCCTATTCCTTCTGAAAGGAATCCAGGTCCTTAGAGAGATGGAAAAAGTTTACACCTCTGCTACTCTCTCAGCTAGAGCTTTAAACTGTCAGTTTCATATGATCCAATACCAAGAGTTTATGCTTGATCAGTTAACTAAAAAGCTGTCCTCTGATGACTCCTTAGATAAGAAATATGTATTAGAAATGGTGAATAACATCCAACAGGTTAATAACCATTCTTTAAAATGTGGCTATGATGCACTGGGCTTCATTTAGATCAGCCATGACTGGCACAGTGATAAGAAGGCATGCATGGTTGAAAGAACAGGTCTTACCGGATCATGTTAAAGCAAAGCTGTTAGATGCTCCTATGGGTAAGGCCAGTCTATTACACCTGCTCAGCAAGTAATGAAGAAAATGGAAGAGAAGGCAAAATCTGTACAAACAGTTAAAGATTTCTTACAGGTTCAGCCCCCAAGGTTTAGCAGGAACTGGCCTGCCAAAAATTGGTCCTTTCCAGACTCCACAAAATCCCAAAGAGGCAGGAACTAGAGGCAGAAATCAATCCAGAGGAGGTGCCTACAGAGGACGACAGTGGCAAGGCAATAACCGGGGCACAGACACAACCACTGCCACTACAACAGGACAATCACAGTGACTTAGCTCTGACACTGCCTACCAGGGAGCAAATAGCAGCACCTTTAGGCGGAAAGTTAGCCTTGTTTAAAAATTGGCACTATATCACAAAAGACAAGTGGATTTTGCAAACCATAGACCAAGGCTACCGGTTCCACTTCCACACCTTACCAGTAAAAAGAGGAATGCCAAACCTACCTCCAAATCAAAAAAACAGAAGCTCTACAGCAGATAAATTAGCAAAGATGAGAGCTGTGGAAAGAGTACCAATAACAGAACAGGGCAAAGGATTCTACTCCAGACTCTTCCTAGTACCAAGAAAAGAGAAAAGTTGGAGACCTATTCTCGACCTGTCCGTCTTAAACACATACATCATTGTCCCAAAATTCAAAATGCTGACCCTACAGCAACTTCTTCCCATGCTGGGCAAGGAGTGTTGACTGGTAACTCTAGATCTCAAGGAGGCATACCTGCATGTCCCCATACGACCAAATTGCAGAAGATACCTCAGTTTTCTTGCAGGATCAGAGCATTATCAATTCTCAGCATTGCCCTTTGGCTTATCTCAGAGTATTCACAAAATGCCTGGCATCAGTAATCGCCACTGCAGACTACAGGAAATCCAAATTTATCCATACCTGGACGACTGCCTGTTACAAGCGGACAACAAAAGCAAGCTGACAACAGATTTACAAAGGGTCATTTGCTTACTACAAGCCCTGGGATACACAGTCAATTTACAAAAGTCAAGGCTGATACCATCACAAACAAGAACATTCTTAATTGGACACAGTAAAACAAATGGCATTCCTAACTGCAGAAAAAAAAGAACTCCCTCTTTACTTCTTGGCATTAACAAAGCAGAACAAACTAACAGCGAGAAAAGTTCTGCAGGCCTTGGGCTTCATGGCATCATGCATAATCTTGGTCCCACATGCCAGACTGCATATGAGAAAGTTACAGTGGTACCTAAAGAATTTATGGTCTCAACACAGGCACAGCTTAGAGACCGAGATCCCACTAATCCCATGCCTAAAACAGGAGTTCCTATGGTGGGCTCAAGCATGTCAGTCAAACCCAGGCTTACCCTTCCACAACTTTCAAGCAAGCCAAACCATCACAACGGACGCCTCAGACCTAGGCTGGGGGGGCGCACATGTTGGACAGATGCATACAAGGACTGTGGACTCAAGACCAGCTGCACCTGCACATAAACCAGAAAGAAATGCTGGCAGTAAAACTAGCAATCCAGAAATTCAGACCATTCCTCAAAGAAGGCCATTTAATGATAAGGACAGACAACACCACAGTCATGTGGTACATCAACAAACAGGGAGGCACTCATTCATACCCCCTATGCAGAATGACTCTGGACCTTTGGAATCTGGCTGTGAGCTACAACATCCAGTTACAGGCAATATTTGTGCCGGGAAAAGAGAACACCCTAGCAGACATGTTAAGCAGAACCACCTCGGATGCTCACGAATGGATGCTACACCCGGACATCTTCAAGGCCATCACAAAGAAATGGGGAATGCCACAAATAGACCTATTCGCATCCCCACTCAATCACCAGCTCAAAAAATTCTGCACAAGGACATTCCACCCACTTGCATGGAAGGTGGACTCTCTATCCTTCAGTTGGAAAGGCCTCACAGTATATGCATTTCCACCTCTTCCTTTGATGCACAAGGTACTACTGAAAATCAAAGAGGAACATCCAAGGATAATCCTGATAGCTCCGAATTGGCCAAGACAACACTGGTACCCTTTGCTGAGGAGCATGTCTCGGGGGAGAATGTGGTCAATACCCCTGATGCCTTTGATGTTGACTCAGAACAACTACAACATCATGCATCCAAACCTAAAAACCTTGCAACTGACTGCCTGGAACATCACATAGCAGCAACTAACCCAGACCTATCCCAAAGGGTTAAAGACATTATCCTTGAAGCCCGCAGACCTTCAACAAGAAGGAACTATGCAGGAAAATGGAAAAGGTTTGTCATTTGGAGTACTGAAAGAGGAAAAGATGTGTCGAACATAGATATTGCTAACATCCTGGAGTACTTGGCAGAGCTTCTACATACAGGCCTGTCCTATTCCTCCATCAAGATACATGCATCAGCTATTTCAGCAGAATACAGCTTTGATCCTCCTGTCTTTTCGCATCCTCTACTCAGGCAGTTCCTCAGAGGGATCAAGAATGTAAAACCTCCTAGGAAACCACCATTACCAGCATGGGACTTGAACTTTGTGCTAGAAAAGTTGACACTCCCTCCGTTTGAACCAGCAGCAACAGCAGATCTGCAACACCTATCATGGAAAACTGCTTTCCTACTGGCAATTACTTCAGCAAGGAGGGTTTCGGAACTACAGGCCTTAATGGCAGTGCAACCCTTCCTAATCTTCCATCAAGATAGGGTGTCCATGAGAACGAATCCTACATTTATGCCTAAGATGGTATCCAGAGTGTCTTTAAACCAGGCAATCCACCTACCTACCTTCTTTCCCAACCCACAGAACAGGGGGGAAAGACTGCTGCATACCTTGGATGTACATAGGCAGTTACGCTACTACCTGGACAGAACCAAAAGTAACAGAAAAACTGACCAGCTTTTAGTAGCCTATGCAACAGGAAGGGAAGGAAAAGCATTCCATTTCAAACAGACAATCTCCAAATGGATAGGAAATTGCATAAGATTCTGTTACTCCTACCATGGAAAACCAATTCCACAGAACATAAGACCTCATTCTACAAGGGCTACAGCCACTACCACAGCTTTCTACGAGAGTGGCAACCAAGGACATTATTGAGGCGGCTACTTGGACCTCCGTGCATACATTTGCCAAGCATTATAATTTACCTCTATACTCTAGATCCCGAGCAGGGTTTGCCACTGCTGTACTGCAAGGGATCCTAACTACACCATAATTTTTCTTCCTCCACCCCTAGTTTGGCTATGGTATTCTACCATGACTGCAGATGCATCCATGAAGGACATAGTACAGTTTTGTACCTACCATAAATGTAGATGTCCGAACTGGATAGCATCTGCAGTCAGGATTACCCACCACCTTCCCTCTGTGGTACTCCTAGGTATTTACCCTCCTAATAGTTAGCTGGGGAGTCTCTTATGGTGTATTTGTTTGTATATATGTACATACATGCTTATTTTTGTGTTTGCCTTCTACTTTTTTGGAAACATTGGCATTTATCCAAAATTTAGCCTCCAAGAGGGCAACTGGCATCTGGGGCAAGAAACACTGAGGAAAATGGCTGATGCCTTTATACCGAAGACCAGCAGAGATGAAGGGCTGCCTGACGACAGGACAACCCATTTGTTATGACTGCAGATGCTATCCAGTTCGGACATCTACATTTATGGTAGGTACAAAACTGTACTTTGTGTACCTACCATAAATGTAGATGTTCAAGTGTATTCGCTGTTGCAGTCCAGGTTATCCTCCCCCCATCCCCCTTTTTTCATTGCTGGGACTTACCTGTACCTCTCTATTTTCTACAGCCTATGTGGTGTATTTGCTTGTAGATGAAGGTTATGTGCATGCTTTTTTATGATCATAATATTTTTAGCCTACCCTTTTGGGGGCACCTGACATCTGGGCAAGAAAAACTGAAGAAAATGGCGTCGGCTGCATCTTTTATACCCCTGGCGCACTGACGTCAGGGAAGAGGCGACAGCAATCAATGCCAGACCAGGACTTTGGAATTCAGGCTGACTGCGGGTAGCCTGCCAGCAGGATAACCCAAGTGTAATGACTCCAACAGTGAATACACTTGCACATCTACATTTATGGTAGGTACTCAACTGTACTTTTTCTCTCCTCCTGCTCCTGGGGTCGGTCTCTCTGTGCAGCAGCCAGTTCTGAGTTGGGTATGTGCAGACATCACCGATGTAGCTTATGTCAGTTTATGACCCCCTGCATGTAACATTGCATGTTACCCCTGTTTCTAAGACTTTGGTATACTGGCCAGATGTACTGTGCTGCAGACATTTCCCTAAGGTTATGAATACTGCAACATGGAAGAGGACATCTATGGTTATGGTAAGTTCTTACACAGCCATTCTTTCCAAAGCATCCCTTCAAGTTAGGTAACTTTGATCAATGGGGAGTATCAATTTGTCCTACTTAACTCTTGCCCTGTTTCCCTTCAAAATAAATTCATTTAATGCTTTATTATCTTCCACAATTTTTTCTCTAGTTGATAAAAATATGCCTGACCTGTATATAAAAATAAAGGGGCTAAAAACATTTTCACTGTTTGTATCTTTCTAGCCATATCAATAATCAAAAGCTTTTAGTTCTTTTGTTTAGTCTCTTCCTACATGTCCTTGTATGCCTTAACAAAATCATTTCTAATTCATATACCTAAATACTTCGTCTTATGTCCCATAAATAAGGACATTGTTGAACCATTTCATGTTTGGGTGCATAGTTTACCGCTGTATTGTTTATTTTATTTTCATTAATTTTATATCCTGAAAAAACTTGAAACTGTCACAAAATGTGCCAGAACACTGACATGTCCTTTTTCTGGGTTTATCAATCACAAAATATCTACAAATATAGATAACTTCTGATTACCAAGCCTGTTGTATCCTTGAATTTGAGAATCTCTTCTTTTCTTTGTCAGTTGTTATAAATATAAAGCAAATGACAAAGGGGAAACGGGGCATCCCAGCCTGGTTCCTCTGTTCAAACATTTGTAGGAGAGAAACCTTTCTACATTAATTCTTGCCTCCTGTCCTTCATATGTCATCCTAATTAATTCTGGGAGTACAGATGCTTTCAGTGCCCTACTCCTAAAATCCCACACAACTCTTAGTTACTTTCTGTGCAGCAAGACCCATCAACAATAGCAGCATTTTCTTACATTCTGCTTCCCTCTGTGTATCATCGTTGTTTTAATGTCACTTTTGCCTCCCCTCCACAAAACTTGTTTTTGGCAACATCTTTGCCATTCTCAAAAAATATACACAACATCACTTTAAAATTGAAATGGGGTCTATATATAGCTTGTCCTGAAAGGGTCTTTACCCTCTTTGGGAAGCTGTTGCTTATCCTTCTTTTAAATTAGAGTTAAAACCTTCTAGATCTTTCCCTCTTAATTTCTGCATTCTCATGTGAATACCAGCTGGTATTCCTCTTTTGGACTGTAGTAACCTTTAGGTCGCATGAGTTGTCTTTCCCAAGACACAACTAGCCAGCTCTTTCCATCACTTCCATGCTCACTTCTGATTGATCAGCCCTGAGTAGAGAAAATCAGCAGTGAGAGTGGAAAGTCTTAAAAACAGGAGCAGTATTTTTTTTTAACCATTTCTTTTTGTTGTAATTATGGCCTCAACTTAATTGGTATATCTTATTCTAAAATGTGTACGTTTTACTGTATTTAATTCGGTGGACCTATATTTATTAAATTTAATAAACTGGGGTTTATGTTTACTATGTGCTGAGCAGCTGTCCAAATACGTCTGACTCCATGTCATCCAGCCCCACCTTCTGATGTATTAGAGGGGTGAAACAATTCTGTAGTTGGTTGATGTGTTCTGTAGTTTGCAACAGATTTTATTACAAAGTAACCGATGTACAGCACAGTCAGTCCCTCAGTCAGATAAATCGAAATTGCATAAGTAAATAAATTAATAGAAACAGCTATATTCAAGTGAAAGGCAAGAAAAGTAATGTGTTTGTGTTTCTAAGCAAATTACTATTACTTCACGTCAAGTTTTACCAGTGTCGATGTGCAGTGATAATGGGGTTATAAAGGTCAAATTGTTGCTAGATAATTCAGCCAAACTGAAGTCTAAAACAATGCACAGAAGATTAGTAACAGATTGTATGTAAGCAAAACAATCACTATGTAAAACTAATTTTACTGATGTTCACTGGAAAAACTGCAGAATGTATGTGATAAGTATTGAAAGGGAAATTGAATGCAAAAAAAATAAATAAAAATGTTTAACATCATGATCTAGGACAGACAGACAGGAGGATATATTTCCACAAGAGCAAGTTGCTTGACTGAAGTGAGAAACAAAAAAAAAAAAAAAAAAAATATATATATATATATATATATATATATATATATATATATGAGAAATGGAAAAATATGTTGAACTACAAATTTGAAAACTGAAGTAAACAAGATGGACAGACCTATTAGTGAGATAAGATTAAGAAATATTTCATGAAAATGTATAAAAAGATATTGAGAATAATAGGAAACATTTTTATAAATTTATAAGATGTGGTAGGAGTAAAGACATAAAAATTGAGTGTGTGTGTAGATTCTAAAATTTATTCTCAGCCACAACAGGTTATGGATATATTTACAAAATCTTATGCAGAACAGTATGGCTTCACAAAGCGGGTGACTCATTGTCCTAGTAACATCCAGGTGACCTCAGATACTGAAATCAAATTAGATTATATTGAAAAATAGTTAGGCGAATTGGACCCAAACAAAGCACAGGGAGGAGATGAAATTAGTAATAATGACCTGAGAACACTTTGGCATGAACTTACAGTACCATTACATCTGTTATTCACTAGGTCTTATAAATATGGGGAGATTCCTCATGATTGGTGGCATGCACTTGTAAAACATATCTTTAAGGGGAAGCAAAGTAGGACAGACAAGACCCATAAGTTTACTTTTTTTCTTGTGGACAAATAATGGAGAAGGTTATATTGGGTAAGTTATTGTCAGAATTAGAAAGGTTGGAACTTGAAACCACGTGTCAACTTGCATGTGTTATCTACCACCTATAACAATAGTTATGAATGAAAATTGTTCTGTGATGTAATTTATATAGATTTAGCTTCAGAATTTAATGACAGAGCCATATGCAAAACACTGATCAGTAAATTAATATCAATAAATTAGAACAACAAGGTATCAAAGTACTCTTGATAAGATGGATAACTATATGTCTACAAAAAGGACATGGCAAGTATCTTACATAAATCAGACTGGTGAAATTCAAGGTTGTAGTCAGTGTCCCACGGGGTCTGTCCTAGGCTGATACTTGATTAGATTTTATCTTTCAGGTCTATCTTTTTCATCTGAGGTGTTGTATAGTTTGTATGCAGTTGACCTGAAAATGATTGTGTGTTATGGATAGGGCATGTGTGCAAAAGCACTTGAATAAAGTGACCATTTGGGAATAATATGATGATAAATACATCCGTAACTATGTATACGATGTTTGGGAGACTTAAACTGAAAGACGAATGTGGTGATTGAAACTATAGATACATTCAAGGACCTGTGTTTATGCGTAGATCCAGCTTTGAGTTTATCTAATCCCATCAACCATTTGCTTAAAGATAGTTGCAGAACTGTAGGTTGTATAATAAGATAAATTCTAGGAAATCAGAAATGATGAAATCATTGTTAGTTACATTAGATCCAAACTTCAGTATGGAGTTACAATGTGGAAACCTTATAAGAAAATAAGCATGAGTAAACTGGAAAGAGTACGGTGAAAATATACCTATGTTATCCGTGGATGTGAAAATTTTAAGTTATGAAAGTCTAAAATAGCTGAAGTTGTACTGTATCTTGTACAGATATTTAAGAGGAGACCTTATTCAGGGATATAAGGCATTTACAGAGAAATACCTCTGGGAATGTTTGGAGTTATCAAAACATAGAGAATCATCATACAGCTCGTGTAGAAGATACTATAGGAATGAGAAATGTACTGTTTTTCCGAGGGAGTAGCTGATGCATGGACTAGACTAACAAAATTACATCAAAACAAGTATTGGTGTAGATATTAAGAATGTGGATGCTTATTTTGGGAATAACTGTTTTGGTATATTGACAGATTAGAAAGGAATTACTCATGCCTTTAATATTTGTGTGTGTGTGTGTATATATATATATATATCTATCTATATATATATATATATATATATATATATTATATATGGTTTACTATAAAAAATTTGAAAATAAAAAAGTGTATGGAACTTCGAATTTAAACATCGGAAATGAACATTTCCATATGCACCTAATGTCGAAAACAGCTGTTAATTGTTGAAAATGTCGCTCGCAACATTTTTGATAATTAACAGCACTCCCACCCTTCCCTTAACTCCATACCTAACTAGCCTACACTCACATCTATGCAGGGGGGCAAGCCTCCCTGCATCTCCCTGTGGGGGGCTGCGCCCCCCACACCCCCCCTAACTTAATTTTCCAACTCCGAGATCGCACTACAGTGAGGAAAGGGATGTATTTCCCTAACCGCACTGTACCGCGATCCCCTTACATGAGTGAACGTTACAATTGCGAATGCACAGTCCATTCACAATGATAACGTTCGCTCACATAACCTGCCGAAAATTGCACGTCGGCATTTTGATAGTAAACACACATATATATATATATATATATATATATATATATATATATATATATATATATATATGTATATATATATATATATATATATAGAGAGAGAGAGAGAGCACGCAAAACTTAGTGGCAGACAAGTTGAGCAGCACAAGGTCAAGCCCTCACAAATGGAAATTGAATGAAGGGGGTATTGCAGGATTTGATCCAGTTGTGGGGAACACCTCAAGCAGATCTGTTTGCCTCCTTTCAAAATGGATTGTTTTTCTGTTCCATTATGTATTTCCACCCTTTCCACCAACATCCAAGATGATTATGAAGACTCAAAAGAACTCTCCAAAAATAATTGTTGTGGACTTTCTTCTGGCCCAGGTAACACTGGTTCTCTTTTCTCATGGAATTGGCCAAGGGGAAGTTATTACTAGCTTCCTCACAAAATGACCAAGTCACACAAGACTGGGAGTTTGATATATTCCAGTCTTCAGTTAACTGGCTGGATGATTCAATTCCTTTTTTTCAGAGGATGTGCAGCAGGTACTGAAGGAGGCATGAATGAAAATCTGGTACTGGAAAACCTAATATTGCCACGTGGAAGAGTTTTTCTAGTTGATGCCTCTCCGATAACTAGGACCTATCTGGGATTATGTACCACTGGCACTCAAATACTTGTGTGAGTTACTAGCTGTGGCCTTTAGTATTTTTCTCTCTCAGAAACATTTAAGCATGTCTGCCTATGGCTTCTCCACTTTCTTCAATGTTTTTAGTAAAATTTCTTTAAGGAGTGCTACACCTGAGACTACCACATAAACAGGTTGCTTCTTCCTGTAGTCTTACATTTGTGTTGGAAAAGTTTCCCCACTTCTCTATTTTTGAATCTGCACATTAGTCAGATTTAAGGTTCATTACACAGAAAACTGTTCTTATTGTTCAGACATCTGCAAGAACAATATTGAGTTGTAAGCTTTCATGGTGGATGAACCCTATCAGGTCTTGTATAGGAATAGGGTGTCATTATTAAGAATAAAACCCTCATTTATGCCTAATGTTATTTTAGAGTATACTGTGAATTAGGCCATCAGTCTTCCACTGTTGTATCCTCAGTTTCAAAACCAGTGTGAGAGAATGCTATAAACTCCAGACATGCATAGGCAGCTCAGCTACTATCTTGACAAAAACAAGTCTTTTAGAAAATCCAGTCAGATATTTATTTCTTATGCTGGGACTAAGAAAGGACAGCCTGTGCCAAAACTGACTATTCCAGATGGTTGTCCTCGGCTACTGCCATTTGTTATGCATATTATGGTAAACCAGTTCCAGACACTATCAAGGGTAACTCTACTAGGTTCTTGCATTCTTTGCTAGCATACTGAAAAGGGGTTAGACTGTACAAGCATTCTGGAGACAGCAACATGGTATGTACTTTTACAAGGCATTTCAAACTGGCTTTGCTAGAACCATTCTCCTGTATTCATATCCTTCCTCCTTCCAGGTTAGGTAGGCTTTAATAATCAACCCATATGGCCTAAAAGCTACTGTGGCAGTGGGAATGATTAACACAGTACAGTTGTATAAACTGCACTTACCCATAATAGTAATTGTTAAAATTACTCACTGCTGCAGTACCCACACCCACCCTCTGTCCCCTTTGTCTTGTGTATAGTTGTAGATGGGATATAAAGAAGGGTTGTGTGTGTTCCTAATTTGTTTCTTATTATTGTTTTGGGTTCAAGATTGTTAGGCTGAAAGTCCTGAAGAAGTCTTCACTCTGACGGTTGATTTCCGTCATTGGGGCTAGCCACTCAGCAATCACAGTGAAGGTGTGGATGTCGAAATCAGTGCTTTGTAAAGTTGGTTGATTGTTTTCTAGGCAAGGAAGCCACCCATAAAGCCTAAAGACTACTACATTAGTGAGAAATTCAAGCATCTACTGCTGTGTGCAAGTTCAACTTACTCACTTGTACTTTCTTTGTTCCCAGTCTTTTCTAACCTCCTGTGATTGAGTCTTAGTTGTTGTGCAATATTATATGTGCCCTAATAATAATTTATTTCCAGTTTGATGACCGGGGAGGTCCACTGGGCTCAAAGAGCACGTTTTCAGTGGAGGCAAGCTCCAATAATACATAGTACAAGCTCCATAATATAAAGTACAATACATAGTGGAAACAAACTAAGGAAATTTTACATACAAAATAGCAAAAACTAAACAAAAGTTAAACAGCAGCTTGGAGAAGGATGTAAAGCATATTTACATGTTTAGTGGTTGAGAACAGTAGTACAAGGTTGAATTAATGCAGAGGTTTAAATCATCTGAGAATGATATAGAAGTAACATTAGCATGGATGAGTTCTTTATGCATGAATATTAGCATGAGTTAAATTAATACAGCAGTTTAAATCCTCAGAGTGGTATAAAGGTAGCATTAGCATGAAGGCAGTACATAGTGTTAATCAATGGTGTGTAAGGAAGAACAAACTTTGTGTGTTATAAAGTATTTATGTATTAAGCAGGTTAGGTAGGTGGAGTGCAATTTCATTTCCATTTTTAGGAGAGGTAAGAATGCAGCTGGGTTTTGAAGTGTTCAGAGTTCTCAGAAATTCTTAGAGATGGAGGGAGAGAATTCCATTTTTTGGCAATGGAAAAGGATAGGAGAAGCTGACCAGTGGGATGGTTTGGTTTATAAACAGAGATTAGATTTTGGTGGGTAGATCTTAGAGTTCTGTTTGGGGTGTATAATGTTAAGATTTTGTTAGTGCTGGGCATCTAGTTGGTTTGAAAATAAGCTTGTGAGTGGTGATGAGTTGGAGGTAGTCAAGGTAGTTTGGGAGATGTCCTTCAAGGATGCATCTGCAGTCATCACATATGGGTTGTCCTGCCTCAGGCAGCCCTTCGGTCGACCAGATTCCAAAGTCTGGGTCCGGCGTCGGCTGACGTCGCCCCTTCCCCGATGTCAGAGCGCCTGGGGTATAAAAGCGTCAGCCGACACCATCTTCCCCAGTCTTTCTTGCCGCGTGGTGCCCGTAGCAGAAGCAGTTCGCACGTGCCGGTCGGCCAGCTCCTGTAATTCAGCTACCGAAGACTTCAGAAGCTAAGTACCCCGTTGGGGACTTTTTCTTGCCTCAGCCGATGTCAGATAAAGTTAATAATTGTTTAACTTGTGGGAAACAAATACCTCATAAGGATTTCCACTCTTACTGCCTCCCCTGCCTAGGCCCAGACCACGACGTCTCGGCCTGTTCAGCCCGTGCTTCCTTCAACCGACGCACTCTTAGACGTTGGGCGGAGTTCGCAGAGGAATTTTTTTGGGCTAGTTTTTCTTACAAAATGCCGTCGGAGACTCCGACTTCACATTTAATAAAGAAACGGAAGGACAAGGACCGACACACGTGGGCCGTGGTTTCGGCTGAAACCACGGCCAGGCCTACCGCGAGTGTTTCGGTCTCGGCTGAAACAGAGTCCTTGATACTTCTGACACCCGAAACCGCTCAACCAACAACCTCGGCCCCAGAGGCCCCTGCTGAGTCGGTTATTGAATTTCCTTCAGAAACTGGTGTCTTGGAAGCTTCCAACACCATTCCTCTAGACAAAACTATTCCAGCACGTGGTGCAGCTAGGCCTCCTGCATCCATGTCCATAAAGGCATTCACCAGGGCTAAAGTTGCTAAACATACAAAAGCTATGCCTCCCAGGGTTATTCCTCAGGGACCCTCTATAAGTTCACAGATTCTTACTTTAGCAGAGGACCTTATTTCCTTGATTAGGGGATCTCAACCTCATACGGACAGGGGCTCTCAACCTCCTCTAGACAAAAAGCCCAGGGTTGAGCCCTCTGATCCCCACTCCTCAGAGGAGGCCTCTGATGGCTCTGCTCTCTCGGACAACCAGGAGGAGGCTTTTTCGGCCTACGAGGATTCTGATGCAGAGGAATCCATCCCCTCGGCCTCCCCTCCTGAAGAGCTATCCTTCGGTGAGACCCTTCACACTATGAGAGAGCATTTCAAATGGCAGGGCCAGGAATTTTCTGATTCCAGGAAAAGATTAAGAACTTTTCTGCATTTACTTCAGCATAGACTTTTGGCTATTCCTCCTGTTTTGAATGTCATTGATGATGTGTACTCTGAGTCTAGCATAACCCCTGACACTCTTCCCCCGGCCCCTGTCAAACCCGATAGGTACTACAGGGTCCCGGACTCACATCATTTTCTTTACAAGGCCCACTCTGCTGATCCAGAAACTATTTCTCAGGGCCCTAAAGGGGTTGCAGCTGCCACCTCTAAAAATCCACTCCCCTGTGAAAGGGAGTCCAGGGCTTTAGAGAGATGGGGTAAAAAAGTGTATACTTCTGCTACTCTTTCTATGAGGGCATTAAATTGTCAATTTCATATGATACAGTACCAAGAGTATTTGTTAGATGAATTGCATAAGAAACCGTCTTCTCCTGAACGCCTAGATCGCAAATCACCACAGGATCTGGTACATAACTCCCAGCAGGTTAGTAACCATTTCTTACAATGTGGTTATGATGCATTGGAAGCTTCATGTAGGTCAGCTATGACAGGTGCAGTCATACGTAGGCATGCTTGGCTGAAGGAACAATCTCTGCCAGACCATGTTAAAGCTAAGCTTCTGGATGCTCCCCTGGAAAAGCAAAAGTTATTTGGCTCCACTGCTCAGGAGGTCTTAAAGAAGGTTGAGGAAAAGGCAAAATCTGTACAAACAGTTAAAGATTTTCTACAAGTCCAACCACCAAGATTCAGCAGAAATTGGCCTGCCAAGAATTGGTCCTTTCCGGACACAGAAAGATTTCAGAGAGGCAAGAACAGGCATGCCAGAGGTAGAGGGCAAGCTAGAGGCTCCTACAGAGGGCATCAATGGCAGCCTCCCAACCAGAGAGGTAGTGCAGGACCTACAACTGCTGCACAAGGACAGACTCAATGACTTTGCTTTGACACCGCCAACCAGGGCTCAATTAGAAGCACCTTTGGGCAGAAAGCTTTCTTTATTCTCAGACAATTGGCACACTATTACAAGAGACAAATGGACACTGCAAATAATAGACAGAGGATACAGGTTCCATTTTCACACATTGCCAAAAAGAAAAGGCATGCCAGACCTGCCACCAAATCAAAGGGCAGAGGCTTTGAAACAAATCTCCAACTTAACGCAAATGAAAGCTATAGAAAAGGTTCCTCTTTCAGAACAAGGCCAAGGATTTTATTCCAGACTATTCCTTGTTCCAAGAAAAGAAAATTAATGGAGGCCTATTCTCAACTTGTCCGCACTGAATACTTATCTCATTGTGCCAAAATTCAAAATGCTGACTCTACAGCAACTCCTTCCCATGCTGGGCAAGGGGTCTTGGCTGGTGACTCTAGACCTCAAGGAGGCATACCTGCATGTCCCTATCAGACAAAGTTGCAGAAGACACCTCAGATTTCTTGCAGGCTCAGAGCATTATCAATTCTCAGCATTGCCCTTTGGCTTATCTACTGCACCCAGAGTATTCACGAAATGCCTGGCATCAGTAATTGCACACTGCAGACTTCAGGGGATTCAAATATACCCATATCTGGATGACTGCCTTATACAAGCGGACAGCCAACAAACTTTGGTAAAGGACTTGAATTATGCCATCCACCTACTGCAGGCATTGGGATATACAGTCAACTTTCACAAATCAAGACTTGTTCCATATCAAAGAATAACTTTACTGGGTGCGGATTTAGACACAACCACCCAAATGGCTTTTCTCACAGAAGAAAAACAGACAACTACCGGATTACTTCAAGAATCTGACAAGACAAACTCAGCTGACTGCAAGGAAAATCCTGCAGGCCCTGGGTTACATGGCATCTTGCATTCTTCTCATTCCCCAAGCAAGGCTGCATATGAGGAAACTACAATGGTACCTAAGGAGTTTATGGACTCAGCACAGCCACAGCTTAGAAACTTTGATCCCACTCATTCCATGTCTCCAAAAGGAATTTCTGTGGTGGGCTCAAGCAAGCCAATCAAACAGGGGTCTGCCCTTCAGCAAGCCAATAGCCAGCCAAACTATTACAACAGACGCTTCAGACCACGGTTGGGGAGCACACATGGAGGGCAGGTGTATTCAAGGACTATGGTCACGAAAGGAGCTTCGCATGCACGTAAACCAAAAGGAAATGCTGGCAGTGATACATGCAATCGAGGCCTTCAAACTCTTTCTGCATCAAGTCCACCTGCTAATAAGGACAGACAACACCACAGTTATGTGGTACATAAACAAGCAAGGAGGCACCCATTCCTACCCTCTTTGCAGACTGGCAATGACTCTATGGGAACTTTCCTTGAAACTCAATATAGACCTGCAATCCCAGTTTGTGCCAGGAAAAGACAATATACTGGCGGACAGCTTAAGCAGAAATATCATGGATGCGCACGAATGGATGTTGTACCCAGACATCTTCCTACAGATAACACAATCATGGGGAAGGCCAGACATAGATCTTTTTGCCTCCCACCACAATCATCATCTGAAGAAATTCTGCTCAAGGACATACCACCCACAAGCATGGAAAGTGGACGCCCTATCTTTCAGCTGGAGGACCCTAACAGTTTATGCATTTCCACCTCTTCCATTAATGACCAAGGTCTTACTGAAGATCAGGACAGAGCAGCCAAAAGTGATTCTGATAGCTCCGGACTGGCCAAGACAGCACTGGCACCCACTGTTAAAGAGCATGTCACACACGAAACCATGGCCTCTTCCTCAATGGCCACTTCTCCTGACACAGCACAATTACAAAACTCTGCATTCCAACCTGAAAACCTTGCGACTAACAGCCTGGAAAATACCTTGACTCCTCCTCAGGATAAGCTATCCAAGAGAGTGAAGGATATCATCATGGAAGCTCGCAGGCCTTCCACAAGAAAGGCATATTCAGCAAAATGGAAAAGATTTCACATTTGGAACACCACAAAGGGCCTAGATGCAACAGTGATGAACATGCCACATATCCTGGAATACTTGGCAGAAATGCTCCACAATGGCCTGTCTTACTCTTCCATTAAAATTCATGCTTCAGCAATTTTAGCAGAGTACAATACTGATCCACCTGTTTTTTCTCATCCTCTCCTAAGACAGTTTCTAAGAGGAATTAAAAACATCAATCCTCCTAGGAAACCTCCAGTGCCTACTTGGGACCTTAACTTCGTGTTGGAAAAACTAACTCTGCCTCCCTTTGAACCAGCAGCATCTGCAGAACTACAGTTCCTGTCTTGGAAGACCGCCTTCCTTCTGGCCATAACCTCAGCAAGAAGAGTATCTGAGTTACAGGCCCTCATGGCAGTACAGCCATTCCTTATTTTTCATCAGGACAGAGTCTCATTGAGAACCAATCCTTCATTTATGCCAAAGGTGGTATCCAGGGTCTCATTAAACCAAGCTATTCACCTGCCTACCTTCTTTCCAAATCCACAAAACAAAGGGGAGAAACTTCTGCACACCCTGGACATACACAGACAGTTGTGCTACTACTTGGACAGAACGAAAAGCTACAGAAAAACTGACCAGCTGTTGGTAGCATATGCTGCTGGTGCACAAGGAAAAGCAATTTCCAAACAGACAATTTCAAAATGGATAGGGAATTGCATTCGTTTCTGTTATTCCTTCCATGGAAAAACTGTGCCAGCTAACATTAGACCTCATTCCACCAGAGCCACAGCCACCTCCACAGCCTTCTTAAGAGGGGGGGGGGGCTACCAAGGACATTTTAGAAGCTGCTACATGGAGCTCCGTGCATACATTTTCCAAGCATTACAATTTACCTTTATATTCCAGATCCAGAGCAGGCTTTGCTACGGCAGTCCTGCAGGGCATTTTAGCTACACCATCCTTTACATAGATCCTCCACCCCCAGTTTGGCTATGGTATTCTACCCATATGTGATGACTGCAGATGCATCCTTGAAGGACATAGTACAGTTTTGTACCTACCATAAATGTAGATGTCCGATAGGTATGCATCTGCAGTCAGGTTTACCCTCCCTCCTTCCCCTCTGGTATTTATTGGCTTCTTTTCCCTCTCATAGCTAGCTGGGGTTATCTATTATGGTGTATTTGTTGTGTATATATATATATATATATATATATATATATATATTTCTGTGCATGTTTGGAATTTATTGCATTTATCCAAATTTAGCCTTCCTTTGAGGGCACCTGGCATCTGGGGCAAGAAACACTGAGGAAGATGGCATCGGCTGATGCTTTTATACCCCAGGCGCTCTGACGTCGGGGAAGGGGCGACGTCAGCCGACGCCAGACCCAGACTTTGGAATCCGGCCGACCGAAGGGCTGCCTGAGGCAGGACAACCCATATGTGATGACTGCAGATGCATACCTATCAGACATCTACATTTATGGTAGGTACAAAACTGTACTTTCTAGCCATTGCAGCTGGTGGAGAGGTTTACAGTGGTGAGTAGAGTATTTGGAAGTGGTGGCGAACTTTGAGATTTTATTGTAACAGGATTCTAGTTTAGAAGAGATGGAGGAAGATAGGTTGGTTAGTAGGGGAGCACCATACATTAGTGAAGGTAGTAAGAAGATAATGGTGAGGGTCTGTCTTGTTGAGGGGGAGAGGAAGTGGGAGTTTCTGTACAGCATGCCAAGTTTCTGATTGGTTTTCTTTATATTTAGCTGAATATGGGTATCGAATTTTAGGTGTTCATCAATAGTAACTCCAAGAAGTTTAGCAAAAGGAACAACTTCTATAATGGAGTTGGCAAGGCTTTTAATCTTGAAAGAAAGTTTGTCTAGGTGGATAGATTTTGAGGGAAGAGAATAGAAGGATCTTTGATTTGTTCGCATTCAAAGTGGTGATTTTGGAGCATCCATTTCTCAGTAGTTGAGAAGGCAGTTTGAGTTTTTGTTTGGAGTTCAGGGAGGTTTGATGCAGAGCAAACTAAAGTTGAGTCATCTGCATATTGTACTATCTTAGTGTTAGGAATGGCTGCATGGAAATAATTAATGAAGGTATTGAAGAGCATAGGGCCAAGAATGTATCCCCGGATTACCCCAGTTGGGATGGGAAGGAAGATTGAGGTCCCAGTCTTCCATTTTACTGCCTGAGATCTGTCAGAGAGGTAGTTGCTAAACCAGGTAATACATTTTTAAACAGGAATTTCTGTTATACACTCAACTAAAAATGCTACCATTACTGGCCTTTCATTTAACAGTCCCTTGTCTTTTTCTCTCTGATTATACTCTTATTAATCCATAGTAAGGAAGGCAGTCTCCTGTAGTCCAAACATTTGATTAGCTTCATCCCATTATATTACTTTTCCATCTTTAGTTCTTTGCTCTGAAAACCTTAGTTCCTCTATGTTTCAACAGTAACTTCCAGACCATTTTTGCTTACTTTCTGTACCACTGTCCTTCACTGAAGATGTTAAACCCGATGCCTCATCTGCCTGAGTTAGTGATGGGTTTGATGGGTATAAAAGATCCCATGGCACTTGTTGAAAAGGAGTCATGGACATTCCTAGGTGATCTAGCTGAATTTCCCCTATCAGTATGATTACAACCTCAGGTCTCTCCTGAAAAGAGGCCACTTGCCTAGCCAGATTAACCCCAGGCAACAGAGCATACATACTTATACAATCATTCAGTGACTCAGTTGTCTACTTGTATCTTCGCTGTTATAATCTGCTTTCTCCATACCTGTGTTTAGTTAGAATACTTTCTACAACTTTATGAATATAATTTGAAAGCAGTTTTGTTTTTATTCAGATCCCTTGCTTGAATAACTATTCTCCAGTCATAGGTTTTTCAGTGCTGTGAATGTGGCAAGTTTCAGGTGTAGTTTTTCTCTGAATGTTAGCGGTAGATGATTGCCTGAACTTTTTTTTAACCTATCCATCAGCACCTTTCATGAAATAGTTGCCAAGTGACATTAAAAAATTCCTCCAGTTGTGTATTTAGAACCAGTCACCTATGTCCTATTTGTGAGACTTTTTAACTGTAAGGATTATGTCAAGAAAAAAACAAAAGTAGCAGGAACACCATGGTCATAAAAACATGGAATTTTAATATAAAAAGAAGATAAGCGCTTTTGTGTTTCCCAACAAATGCTTCATCATATCTAAAAACATTAATTCACAGTACAAATATATATAGTATCTAAAACAACTGAGTACAAGAATTAACATCCAATCAAAGACAAAAGCATTGTTGGATGCCTAGCAACTAATTAGTATTGCAAATCATGCTCCAGCAGAGCTGGTTTCAAAGGTAAAGAACACTTTAAGCTTGGATAACAATGTGCCTGTAGTTTTAAGATCCATGACTGCTCTACTTTCAGTATAATTCACAATGACCCCCCCCCATACTCAAATATACATTGCAAGACCCAGAAAGAAAAAGAATGACCATTAAACTCCATTATATGTTTTGCTAAAGCATTGTTCATATCTTTTTTTCTTATCTCATATAGATGTCTTGTTACTGTTTCTTTGAACATCTTATTAGTCGTGCCCACGTAAAAACTTGGACGTTGGTTGCAGGTGGCTAAGTAAAACCACATTTTCTGTCCTGCAATCACTCTAGATGTTGGAGGAGAACTTGAAATTAAGTCTAAGGTGTTCAAAGGTCTGTACTCTAGTAATATACCTGCAAATACAACAGTTCCTGCAGGGGAACATACCAAATCTCATAGATGGTACATGTTTAGTTCTATGGGGTTTGGTACATAATTGCCTATTCAAATTCATTGCATTCTTGAAACGAAAGGTGGGGTGGCCACCTACCAGGGCTCTGGTCTTGCCATCAGAAATTAAAAAATCCGAGTTTTTACATATGTCACAGATAAGGATATATGTCAGTTGTATATTTAATACCAAATTTAAGTTGATGACTACCGATGTTCTTCATGTTTCACTGTTGTATATTTAATACCAAATTTAAGTTGATGACTACCGATGTTCTTCATGTTTCACTGTTGCAGTCATCACACTTGGATTAATGCCTGCAGGTAGCCCGCAGTCGGCCCAAATACCAGAGACTTAGTATTTCTGCGTCGGATGCTGTTGCTCCAGGACTGACGTCAGGTCATCAGGGGTATAAAATCAGGCAGCTGACGCCATTACCTCAGCCTTTCTTGCCGAGGAGCCCGAAGCAGAAGCAGTCAGCCGCTGCCTGAATTTTCGTTTACAAATTTAATAATCCTGAAGTCTTCTGAAGTGAAGTACCCCATTGGGGATCCTTTTTTCATGCTGTAACTGATGTCAGAAAAAATTAACAATTGTCTTGCCTGTGGAAAGCAAATACCTCACAGAGATTTTCATTCTTACTGCATCACCTGCCTTATTTAACACCCAAACCATTCATCGTCGGGCTCTCTCTGTCACTAAATTATTTTGCTCTCGATCTCTGTATTCTGAAATGGCTTCGGTAAGCCATCCAACTACTGATATTCCTAAAAAACATTAAGATAAAGACAGAGACAGACTGCATAGGTCCAAAACTGCTAACAACGCTGGTGTTAAGCTAGTAGCCAGTCCAGGTGCTTTTGCAGCCCCTGATGCCCGCTTCAGTGGATTTGCAGGCCTGTACTGAGACACATTCAGAAGTCCGGCATGCCGTGAGACTCTTCTTCGACTATGGAACCTGTGGATTTCATTACCTTGGATGGGTCTGGATCGGCTGAGCAGGCACTGGCTTCTGAGGCAGTTATTCACTCAACCAAAGTTAGACTCAAACTGACGACTTTTTTAACCAAAACTACTGAGTTTCTTGGGCCCAGAGTACCCACTACGCCTAGAAGACCGACGACCAAAGCACATGCACCTGCTCCCATGCCACAAAAAACAAATGTTTAGAATGGCTGAAGACCTTATTATGCTGATTAGGGGCAGTCAACCTTCCCCTGCTAAGAGACAGAGTCCAGTCCCCTTCAGCTTCTACAGACCAGGTGTCCTATGACTCTGAAATTTCTGATTATGAAGACGTGCCCCTATCCTGCTTATGAGGATTCAGATGCAGAGGAATCCATTCCCTCTGCCTCCCCTCCAGAGGATTTTTCTTTTGGTGAAACCTTGCATACCTTGTGAGAGCATTTCCACTGGGAATGCCAAGACTATCCTCAGTCAAAAAATTTCTAGAGGTGCCTCAGCACAGGCCCTTAGCAATACCCCCTGTCCTGGATGTTGTGGATGATGTTTTTATGGAATCCACTCGTACTCCTGACACTTTACCTCCTGCCCCTAGGAAACCAGACAGGTGCTACAGAGTACCTGACACAAATTTATTTTCAAGAATCCTACTGCTGACCCTGAGATCATTTCCCAGGGGCCTAAAGATATCAAGGGTACTACAGCCATGAATTCCACCCCTTTGGACAGGGTTCCAGAGCTTTGGACAGATGGGGTAAGGAGGTGTATACCTCTGTAACTCTTGCTATTAGGGCATTGAATTGTCAGTTTCACACGCTGAGGTACCAGCAACATATTATGGAACTTATTAAACAAAAAGTGGCAACATTTTCAGACTGTGCAAAAAATAAAGAATTGCAGGAGCTTATGCACTCTGCAAGCCAAGTCAGCAAGCATACTTTGCAGTGTGGCTTTGATGCCCTAGAAGCATCTTGCCGGGCAGCTGTTACTGGCTCTGTACTGAGAAGACATGCTTGGCTGAAGGAGCAGACCTTGCCAGACCATGTCAAATCAAAGTTGCTAGATGCTCCTTTGAGTAAGGATGGTTTGTTAGGCACCAAAGCAGAAGAGGTTCTTAAAAAGATGGAAGAAAAAACTAAGTCTATGCAGAATGTTAAAGAATTCTTACAAGTACAACCCCCTATATTCAGTAGGCATTGCCCCTCCAAACACTGGTCCTTTCCAGCCCTCTCCAGGCCTTCTTAAACCAGACCCAGGGGAAACAGACCACCCAGACTACAGTCTCAGGGTATGTAGAGATCTAAGCAATGAAGTGCCCCCACCCTTAAAGCAGGGAATGGTAAGCTACCTCCTTATGGAAAAAGCTAACAATGACTTTACTCCACTCCCCAGCCCTGCCCAATTGCTTGTGCCTCTAGGAGAAAACTTGCCCTTAATGAAAAAAACTGGTTGTCCATCACTCAAGACCGGTGGGTCCACAACATTGTATCCTAGGGGTACAAATTTTACTTACATTCATTGCCAACCACAAGCTTGTTTCCAGACCTTCCTCCAAACCAGTGGGCAGAGGCTCAAAACCAAATAGTTTCCCTACTCAATATCAGAGCTATTCAGTTCTCATTAGAACAGAAGGGTCAAGGATTCTACTCCAGACTCTTCCTGGTACCCAGGGAAGAGGGCTGTTTGCACCCAATCCTGGATCTTTCGATTCTCAACACCTTCCTGGTGGTACCAAAATTCAAAATGCTTAGCCTGCAGCAGCGTCTTCCTATGCTAGCCAAGGATGCCTGGTTAGTCACCCTAGACTTAAAGGAAGCCTATCTGCATATCTCCATAAGAGAATCATGCAGGAAGTATATACGTCTATGCCTTATCAGTTCTCTGCACTTCCCTTTGGCTTATCTACTGTGCCCAAAGTATTCACAAAATGCCTGGCTCCAGCCATTGCATCCAAATTTACTCGTACTTGGACAACTGCCTAATTCAGGTGGACAGTCAGGAATTGCTGCTGCACCACCTGACATTTGTGGAAAACCTTCTCATTTCCTCGGGGTACACCATCAACGAAAAGAAATCAAAACTGGTACCCAGTCAAAAGATTGTATTCCTGGGAGCAAGCTTGGACACAGCTTTCCAGATGGCATTCCTCACCTGAGAAAATCAAGTCTATCTGACTGACTACAAACAAATGGCCACCAGAACCCAGCTATCTGCAAGAAAAATACTGCAAGCCGTAGGGTTCATGAGCTCATGTATACTGCTGATTCCATATGCAAGACTGCATATGAGGAAACTCCAGTGGTAAAAAAGTCTTTGGTGCCAACATTCGCAGGACCTGGAAACAGTCATTCTTATCATACCCTAAGGACAGAGTTCCTCTGGTGGGCGGAAGCATACAACCACAACAACGGACTGCCATTTACTCAACCCCAAGCCGCTCAGACCCTAACCACAGATGCATTAGACTATGCCTGGGGGCACACATGGACGGAAAATGTATTCAGGGCCACTGGATCCCAAGTCAAATTTATCTGCACATCAACCAAAAAGTGATGCTAGCTGTACAGAATGCTCTGACAGCTTTCAGATCCCTAATATTTCCAGGACAACTGCTAATAAAAACAGACAATACCACAGTTACGTGGTACAACAGCAAGCAGGGGGAACCCATTCCTACCCACACTGCAGGCTAGCCATGGACCTGTGGAACATGGCCTTGGACATTCAAGTCCATCTGCAAGCTCTATTCTTGCCAGGCAAACGAAACTTACTGGCAGACAAGCAGAAGTCTCCTAGACCCACATGAGTGTCAGTTACAGCACAGCACCTTCAACCTTCTGATTCAGAAATGGGGGACCCCAGAGGTGGATCTCTTTGCCTCCCCCTATAACCACCAGCTCAGCGAATTCTGCACCAGGAATCCTCACAGCAGGGCCTGGAAAGTGGATGCCCTATCTTTTCAGTGGGTAAATCTCTCAATCTATGCCTTTCCCCCTCTGCTCCTCCTTTCAAGAGTACTAAGATAAAGCAGGACAGACCAAGGACAATTCTGATTGTCCCAGACTGGCCATGCCAGCACTGGTACCCACTTCTGTGCAGCCTGACATGGGTGCCACCCTGGCACCTACACCAGAATCCAACCCTCCTCTCTCAGCAGGAGGGACAGATTCTGCATTCACAACTGCAAACCCTAAATCTTGCAGCCTGGCTTATTCCTTGAATTCTCCCCCAGCAACCTTAAGCAATCAGGTGCTGGACATCATTCTTGAAGCCAGAAACCCAGTACAAGAAAATCCTATGCTGGTAAGTGGAAAAGGTTCTGCTCATGGATTCAATCTAAAGGAGAAGACACAACACTGCCCTCCCTGCCTCTTATCTTGGATTACCTAGCAGATATATTTCACAAAGGACTATCCTCCTCCTCCATTAAGATACATGCCTCAGCCATTTCTGCTCATTACAATACTGAGCTACCTCTCTTTTCGCATGCTCTTGTCAAACAGTTCCTGAGAGGGGCAAACAACTTGAGGCCACCAAGGAGAGCACCCACCCCTGCTTGGGACCTTAACTTTGTACTGGAAAAGCTCGCGCTTCCCCCCTTTGAACCTGCTGCATAAGCAGAGTTAAAATTCCTCTCTTGGAAAACAGCCTTGCTTCTAGCCATCACTTCAGCTAGAAGAGTGTCTGAGCTGCAAGCACTCATGGCTGTGGAACCCTTCATTATTTTCCATGCTGACAGGGTTTCCCTCAGGACTAACCCTTTCTTTATGCCCAAAGTGGTGTCCAGTGTGGCTCTCAATCAATCCACCCATTTGTCAATCTTCTTCCCTAATCCTTAAAATAAAGGGGAAAGGATCCTGCAGTCCTTGGACATGCACAGACAGCTCAGATTCTACTTTGATAGGACTAAGCCCTTCAGAAAATCTGACCCATTACTAGTCAGCTTTGCAACAGGGGCAGAGAGCAAGGCCATTACAAGACAAACCATTTATAAATGGATAGCGCACTGCATCCATTTCTGCTACAAGCACCATGGGAAACCAACCCCTCAGGGGGTCAGAACACATTCCACTAGGGCAACATCTACCTCTACAACATTTCTCAGGCGAGTCCGTACCAGAGATATCCTAGAGACTGCTACCTGGAGTTCTTTACACACCTTCACCATGCATTACCACCCGCCTATCTTTTCCAAATCCAGGCCAGGATTTGCTACGGCAGTCCTGCAAGGCATACTAGCCAGCCCTAACTCTTCTTTACTGCCTCCACCCTTCTTTAGCTTTGGGAATCCACCCAAGTGTGATGATTGCAGTAGGGAAACACGAAGAACATAGTACAGTTGTGTACACTTACCATAAATGTAGATGTTTAAGTGTATTGACTGTTGCAGTCCTGGTTTTCCTCCCTCCAACCCCCTGGTTTTCTCTCCTATCTATGGCTACTACTAACCCCTTCTGGGCTATTGGTATTTAGTTTTTACTGGTGGTCTGTTCCCCACCATAACCTAGCTCCCTATTTGGGGGGGCTCCTGACATTTGGGGCAAGAAAAACTGATGTAATGGCGTCGGCTGCCTGTTTTTATACCCTTGACGAGCTGACGTCAGTCCTGGAGCAACAGCTTCTGATGCAAAAATACTAAGTCTCTGGTATTCGGGCCGACTGAGGACTACCTGCAGGCAGATAACCCAAGTTTGATGACTGTAACAGTGAATACACTTGAACATCTACATTTATGGTAAGTGTACACAACTGTACTTTCCTGTGATCAGAGACCAGCCTAGTATTACGATCAACCACATGCTTAGAGAAATAAGGTTTGTATCCATCGCTTAGAGAAATAAGGTTTGTATCCATCAGTGCACCTGCCATCCTGCACCATTGTTCTCTGTGGTTCCACCAGACATTTGTCATAACCTTTTTTGTAGAAAACATCGTCATATTATTCATAGCATCTAAAAAACTCAATTCCTGTGTGCATAACCTAGACATCCTAATGTATTGTCCCTTCACTATGTTGGGGTAGGTATATCTTGGATGCATACTTTCATTAACCAACAAATTATTCTTCCAGCAGATTTTTCCGATGTAATGAAGTGTTCAAGACACTCACACTTAATTTCTACATGCACATCTAAAAAAAATCTATCCCTCTGTGAACCACCCCATAAAATAAAAACATCATCTACAAAACGACAATAAAAAAATCAATTCACTTAAAAAAGCATTGTTGGAAAAAACATATTCTTCCTCCCACTTACTGAGTACCAAACTGGCAGAAGAATTTGCGCAGGGGAGTACCCATGGCCACTGACATATAGAAATATATTGTTGTTCAATACTAATTCTAAGAGCAGACAAGTGGTATATATGATGTTAGTCTGAAAAACACTTTTTTGGGATAAAACATCCCTAATGGCTTCTAAGCCATATTCATTGGGAATGGAAGTAAATAATTTTTTATATCTAAGGTGGCCAATATAATATCCTTATCCTGTGTTACCATGTATATATCATTAAAAAAGTGTTTGGTATCTTTTAATATACATGGAAATAAGGGAAATAACTTGTTTAGTCTTTTCTGTACGTATAGAACAAGGTTGTGTGACCCATCTATCACCTGCAACTATCGGTTGCAGTGGAGGTTTTACCAGATCTTTGTGTATTTTAGGTAGGCCTTTTATGGTGTGAATTAAGTGATTCTGTATATGTAGAGCCGTATACGTTTCATAATCAGTTGACCTGTTCATCAAAAGTCAATACAAAACATGTACATAACTAACAATACTATGCACTTTAGCCCTATCAATTTTACAGTAAATGGCTTCATCACTTAACATAGATTGCTTAGATTGATCATAATCAGTTGTGTTTAATATAAATTTTGCCCCCCCCCCTTATTGGCAGGCATAATACATATGGAAAAATTATTTTTTAAACTGTTTAAAGCTAATCGCTCTGCTCTACCTATATTGTGAAAATGTTTCTTATGAGCATACTACAGATAAGCCATCATTTCATCTTCACAGGTCTTTACAAAAGTCTGCACATGTCGAGGCATAAACTGCATGAAAGTACTTGATTTTTTTATCTCAGTCTCAGTCAGTGCAGATGTTGTATTAGCATTAAACAGTAATTTCAAAGCCACATTACGTGCTAACAGCCAAAGATCCAAAATAACTTCACTTACATTTGATGGTGTTGCTGATATAAAGGTTAATCCTTTATTAGGTAAAGAAATCTTGCCTGAATTCATTATGTAGTCCGAGAGATTGTAGACTTAACAAGTTAATAGATGTCATTTCTGTATCCTCCATGTATTTGGCAACCGTTCCAGGGAGGATTTCCGTTTCTGACACCTCCTGCTGGCTGATCTCTCCATTTGCCTTCACTGGTAATTGGTAAAAAAAAAAACTATCCAGTTGCCATGGTGAGCTTAGGTTTAGCTCCAAATAGATCATAATGAGGAACAGTTTGCTCAGATGATGTAGAAATATTATTACTTGAGTTCAAAGAGCTATCGTTATTGACTGGTATCTCTTCAGCTTGATTGACATCATTGTTCACTGTCTCAACTGCTCGTACATCAACAGTAGTGTCTCGTACGTTGATGTCATCAGTCTGTTGGTCAATAACAGGAGGCATGTTGTCCGGACCATTGTTATTGGCCGCATCTATATTAACAATACGTTCTTTTTCTCTTGGCCATTCAAAGATGTTCCTAAGCTGAAAGTCTCTATAATCGTGTATTAACTTGCGTGTCTTAATATGCTATAACTTGCAATCAAAAGACATCAAATTATTGAACATATTGTCTACCATCTGTTGATGTCGATCGCTAACAGATAGTAATTCTAGTCTGTGAAACTGAGCCTGTACTGCTTCTGATAACTCAGTCTCTATAGGTTTAAAATAATCAAGCAGTAATTGTATATAGCTGAACCCAAGTTCTAAATTTAATTGCTGTCATTTTTTTCAGCAGCAACGGATGTGACTCCCCATAACTTGGCATACAGAGAACTCGCATACCCCTGGAAATTGGTCTATGCCCAAGGCAGGCTTCAAAATGCAATGGCTGCCATTGATATTTCTTCAGTTTATACAAGTTATCTTCCAATTCTTTGAGCAATGTTAAAAAGTCAAAGAAGTCTTCCATGACAGGCTCCTGATTACCTTCAGTCTCATAGCTAGTAAAGTCCAATAAAGGATTTTTCTTAAGGTGTATAAGGCCATTCCATGTCTGTTTCAAGGTACTGGCTCCTGGATTATAATCAAGCACAATGTTGTTACCCTCAGCCATGTCAAACTCCAGGCCACACAAACCAACAAAAGCAATAAAAATAGAAAAAGCCCAGTAGTCAGTAAAGTTCCATGCTACACTCCAGCAATATATCAAGAAAAAAAAAAAAGCAGCAGGAACATCATGGTTATAAAAACATATTTTCTCTGAATGTTAGTGGTAGATGATTGCCTGAACCTTTTTTAACCTATCCATCAGTACCTTTCATGAAATAGTTGCCAAGTGATATTAAAAAAAATCCTCCAGTTGTGTATTTAGAACCAGTCCCACCTATATGCTATTTGTGAGACTTTTTTTAACTGTAAGGATTATGGCAGTTCAAGTTGCTGTCTTCCAAAATGGATTTTCTCTTCCACGTTTTATGAACTTTCCATAATGGTAGATGTTCTTCTGATCACTGATACAGTATTCCTTTCCACCCTACCACCCCCTTCTTTGTTCTTATCTCAGTATTGTCCTCTTTTTTTTTTCCTCATAAACTGAGGAGGAGATATTATCTGCCTTATTATACCCTCTTGGCTGACCCTTGTTTGTCCTGTAAACTCTCCTCAGGTGGATCCAGGTCTCCTGGATTTGAGAGAGCCTGAGTTTTTCACAGTTTGTGTATCTACTTATGTACCCTTGTGCTCATGGGCTTGGGTCATACATTGGAAGTATGTCTCTGTGGAAGGCTTTGTATTTCAACCAGATGTCCAGGTTACTTGGGGTGATAACCTAACAGTTCAGTTTGGAATACTGCAACAGTGATCAGCAAGACCGCTACTGTTATGATGAGTTCTTATACAACAGTACTTTATCACTACACTTGAGCAGCAGCTACTTCTGGCACTTGTCTTTGATGTCAGATCCCTGAAGCCAGCTCTTTCCACAGACCTAATCCAGTGTTAGGGGCCGCAGAAAAGATCAAGGCATTCCAATGCAGAATTATACTGTTGCTCAAGAATGAGTTTGTTTTGTACTTCCAAAATGGCTGCACATTGATTAACAGCTTAATTCTAGCTCTTCCCGTGTAAAAATAGAAACTCAGCAGAGAAGGCCAGTAGACTTGTGTTTATGGGTACATTTCAGTAACTGGCTACTAAGTGTACTGCCTAGATGCCAGGAAAAAAGAAATACAGAGGACCTGGATAAAAATCAGCTACAAAAAGTGAGGAAGAAACACTGACTAGGGAAAGTTCTGCAGCTATTCAGAAAAAAGCAATGTAATCTCCAGACATGGATTCCAATAAGTAAATTCAAAAAAGCAGGCGGTTGCCAAAACTAATAAAAAAGAAAAAATGCCACCAGCCACGAACAAACTCCTTCCATAAAATGTAAAGACCAGGTAATCCACGACGAAACTGTTGGTTTCATCGTGGATTACCTGGTCTTTACATTTTATGGAAGGAGTTTGTTCGTGGCTGGTGGCATTTTTTCTTTTTTATGGATTCCAATAACCTATAGGAAGATACAAGGCAAATGCGCATAGACCTGGTTAAAATAAACGAAACACGGATGAGTATATCAACACAAACAAATGGCTGGGGAAAATGGCAGAAGCTTTCAACAGATGATCAGATGAGCTGATAAAACTGCAAAACTGTGAGGTCGAAATGAAGAAAAGGCTGGCTGAATATGTGACTGTTCAGGAAGAGATGTTTCAAAAAATAATTGAAATACAGGACAGAGCACATAGGAAATACTTGAGATTTTCATCTATACCAGAGAAGCTGGAAGGAACAGACTGCATTAATTTAATGAAAGCCCAAATAAGCAAATGGACTGGTATTCCACAGCAGGAGGTAGTTGAAAGAGCACATTGTGTGTATGCTCCAAACTTGGCTATAAGAAAGCAACCTAGACCTTTAATACAAGATGCAATCCTACCAGCAAAATGAGTTAATTCTGACAAAACTGTGGTAGGACGACAAAGTACTAAAAGTGGGAGACGGCAGTTTGTGGAGAATGATAACTCATTGTACACCAGGCAGAAAAGGAGCAAATTTATTCCACTATTCAGGGAATGTCAAGATGCAGGTTTGAGATTCAAACTGTTGTACCCAGCTGACTTCAAGGTATTCTTCCCTGGAGGGGTAAAATCATTTTTTGATGAAGTACATGCCAAGGAGAAAATACAAAAGTTTGTCCAACAAAAAGTAAGCTGTGAAACGGGAGATTTTGCTTCTTGTTCTTCTGGTAATAAAGACCTTCAAGAAACTGTACCTGTGAAACCTAATCTAGTGTTCAACAGAAAATGTTGGAGAGAAGGAAGAGGGAGAACGACAGTTAACTAGAAGAATCAAGAGTACATTGGAATTGAAGGAGAAACAGGATTTGGGATATGGAGATGAACAGGAATAAAAACAGTAACTTAATGCAGGTTTACAATGCAAGAATTACATTTGTGAAATAGGAGAGAAGAAAATCTGGAAATGTTGGACTTTTTCAGAATTTGTTGGACTTGGGGACTTTAAAGCATATGCCCTACTTCATATCATTAAGGTTCGGGAGGGAGAAGAGGAGGGAGAAAATTAACTGTAGGTAATGATTTTTTTTCTTAAATAGTTAATTAAGGAAACGGAATTCTGTAGTGGAACAAGAATTTCCTAAACCACGTTTTCCCATTCGTGTGGAGAAGGCTCAAGACAGATATCGATCCAAGAGTCGAGGGCAGACCAAACGGAAACAACCAACAGACCCAGTGCAATATCAAATGATCAAGATGATGTGGGACTCAAATAATCGTTAGTTTTGTATTTATCTAGAAGGACATTAAGCGAGCTTGAAGTAAGTATACTTAAAGGTTTATCATTTATTCCCACAAGGAATGCAGATATTTCGCAGACATTAATAGATTTGAAAGTTTTCACTAGGAATGTCATTCTTAAGTTAATGTATCCAGATAATGAAAATATGCACACATATGGTTTTAAAAGGTTAAACAATTTTGTGCCTGTGAATCATCTTTTCTCGAAGCATATGCTAGCATTTGTGAAGGTGAGTTACATTACTTATTTGATGAAGGGGGTATTGTAAATGTTTCTGTAATTTAACTAATGCTGAACAGGAAGCCCTTAAGTCGATAAAAAGGGATGATTCTATTGTTATTTGACCTGATGATAAGGGTGGCATGATAGTAGTGATGGATAAAGAATATTATTATGATTCAGTGAAAGCTATGCTTGGAGAAGGGGATGTATATCATAAAATCACCTCAAGACACATTGGTTTTATAATTAGAAGCATTCAAATCAAGTTGAATCAGCATTTAATGAGTTACTCCATCACGACAGAATTAATGCAATTTCTTACAGTAGATTACCCTACTATACCCATGTTGCAAGCATCACCTAAGGTACACAAGTGCTTGGTTAACCCACCCTTTAGGACAATTGTAGCATTTAGAGGATGGGTAACCAAACCCTTTTCTATCTTTGCTGAAAAACAAGTGAGACCTGTCTTAGATAAATCTGATATAATATTAAAAGACACCAAACATTTTTTTACAAGATTTGTATAATTTCACTAGTACATGTATTCTGAGTGAGTCTGTTTTGTTGGTAACGATAGATGTAGTGTCATTATTCGTGGTTATACCTAATGAACAAAGCATTGAATATATGAAGAGGTATTTGAGGGATTGTAATAGTTATGAAGACAGACACATTAGACTCATATGTAGTTTTATGGAAATCGTGTTGAAGAACAATTTTTTTGTATTTGAAGGTCAATACTATTTACAGCAACATGGGGTAGCCATGGGTACTAATTGCGCTAATAGTTATGGAAACTCAGTTGTAGCACAATAGGAAGTAGAGAGAGTTTTCTGCACTGATACTTTTAAAAAATGTTAAATTTTACCGCCGTTTTGTGGACGACGTCTTTCTGATTTGGGAAGGGACTGAGCAATAGTTAAATAGTTTTGTGGAGTTTCTACATACAATATCTGACTTAAGTTCACTACTAAGTTCTCACCAAGCATGATTGAGTTTGTGACGGCCATGCCTTGGCCCAGCAATCAAGGAGCCTCAATCCTTGCCACTAAAACCAGGGAGGGAGCCTTATATAAGAGGAAAGGATAACAAATACACACAGTAAAGTACAATTTCCCTTAAGTACACACAGAGATCACAGTCGGTCTGGGGCTGGTTGCTCCCCAGGTCCCCAATAAGACTCCCACTGGTACAGCTGTAGGGTCCAGATCTTAGCCTAGCTGCCAAGCTAACCTCCAGTACCCTCTCTGTCCCACCAGTGCTTCATGTCCCTGCCCAGATAGCTGACACACCACACATACTTTGAGATAAGTATTTATACAACTTCACAGACACTCCTGGGAAAGGCTGACACAGATTCTCCAGCTGTGGCCCTTTACCCAGACTATATGGTAGTAATTACTGCCACCACCAGCTAATACATATCAACTACCCAATGGTCCTTAAAAGGGTGTCCAGTTATTACTGTGCAATGTTATTATCCAATTGGTAAGTGTGACTAATCAGTCTAAGGCTTATTAGAGTTGTCTTGTACAATAAACTCTATAAATATGCAATGTACTCTAGATCTTAACTTCTCTACATAAACCAGCCACAGGTAAAAGGTTTTTAAAATATTTAATAATACATAATAAAAAACACAAAACAATACTACTACACCACAGTGCTATCCAAGATTTCAGAGATCACACAGAAACTTAATACAGTAGGAAAGTTCTGATATAACAGGAAAACACAAGTCTAATCTTTATAGTCCTAGCTATTTGTACAAGAAAACATACTTCCAAAGTAACTTACTTTCATAGAGCAAGGCAGTGCTGAGGTTGGATATCAAGACAGAATGCTTACAGTCTCTCTTTCAACAATAGTTTTTAAAATCACTCAAACATTTCTGCTGGGCCCTCCCAGATTACATAATTTTGACAGGTTTTCCCAGTGTACACATTACATAATTTTGACACTTAGTCTGGAGTTCCCAGGCCAACAGGCTACATTATTTGACAATCTAACACCTGCTCAAGAAACTACAACAATAAATGACCTTTCACATGTACACTCTAGTAATTATTCCTTAAATTAAAACAATAGAAAGAATGTGTTTAGCTAGCCTCTTTGGCACCACTATCTAGATCAAAACGGTATACAAGACATAATTTTAACTTCAAAAGAACAGATGTGAAATGCTTGGCTTAGTTTTCCTTACAGCCGATGGCAATGTTGCTACAATCTTGAAGTTCACATTTTACAGTGTTTTCTTTCATTTAAAAAACAAGCCTATATTTTACATTTATATTTACAAATGATAGAATTATGTATCAAATTCTATTTTTTCTAGGCTGGCAGCCTTCACCCCCTTCTCTACCAGTCTTCACAGAGTTTTGGATGTTATGGTTATTAGAGAACATTATCTATCATTTACTTCCCGCCTCTATAGAAAAGAATGTATAGAAACTACATTTTACATAGGGATAGTATGCATCCCAATAGAATATTTAAAAATGTGGTTAAAGGACAAGGAATAAGGATGCCAAGGTTACAACATAAGGAGGAAAGCTTCATTAAGGGGACAGAACAATTGGAGAATAATTTTGGAGCCAGGGGATATAAACAAAATGAGACTAAGGAAATCTTGACTGAAGTGAAGGGAATGGGAGGGGGAAGGGCAAAGCCATATTTTAAGATGGTAAGAACAGAGGAAGGAGAAATGACTATGAACAAAAAAGATAGTAATGGGAAAGTTAAATACACCATGTATTACACTAGCAATGTTAACAGTATAAAGCATGTGACAGAGAAAAACTGGTCTATCCTTTTAACAGATGATAAGATTGCCAAATTGGTGGATACAAATCTGAGTTACTGCTATAAAAGTTGTCAGTCTATGAAAAAGTTACTTTGCTATCCAGATAAGGTTAAACCAATGAATAAAGTACGTGAAGGAACACACCTGTGTGGCAAGTGTAGATACTGTGAATACATAGATAAATAATCATTTGAGTTTTTACATCCAGATACTGGTAAACAGTACAAATTTAATGTAAGGGTTGATTGTAACTCTAAATATATAGTGTATATGGCAAGATGCATCTATTGCTTAAGATTTTATATAGGGAAGACAGATGGCACCCTTAAGGAACGTATAAGAGAACATTTATATAGTGTTAAAAATGGGAATAAAAATAATTTTTCTTTCGGCTTTTCCCAGCTAGGGGTCGCTATAGTGGAACTCCGGTCTGCTAATGATTGGCAGTAGATTTTTACGGTGCCAGCTCGACGCCCAACCTTCAATGAAGGCACGCCCTACACATGTCTTTCGAACACCACTCGACCACGGGGAGGACATGCAGACTCCACACAGAAGGCGCTCCAGATGATACTCCAACGGGAGAACCTCTTTCTGTGAGGCAACAATGCTACCACTGCGGCTACATGCTATAGCTAAATATGTTTTGAATACCAAACTTGAACATGACTTTAAATTTAGGGTAATTTAAGTTATGCATGAAATGGCTAGAATGGGTAATATTGAAAACAAAACTGAAGGGGCAGAATTAAAATGGATTTTGAAACTTAGGGCTGATAAGGGAGCTGGACCTAATGAAGTGGTTTCCATTAAACCTATACTTAAAGCTAGAGGCTTACCTAGCTGATTTGTGCACAAATGAATTTGCAATAGTTGGGTGATGGAGTGCTCATATGCTTTATAAAGTGTATTATACATTTAAGAATGTTTGGATGATGATGTCATTAACGAATAGGGGGGGATTATGCATATTACTGGATGTTTTAAGTTAGAACTTTTTATAAGTGTACATCATATTAATGTGCGTTATTAAGGTCTGAAGAAGCCACGCTGATGTGGTGAAAGCGCTTACCTAAGTAAAGTAGAATTTGTTTTATATGCTCGCTGTGCTTTGATGTTCATCGTGTTACCCTGCTGCAGTCATCACACTTGGGTTAACCTGCCGTCAGGCGGTCCCGCAGTCTGCCCGAATTCCAAAGTCTTGGTCCGGCGTCAGTTGCTGTCACTTCTTCCCTGACGTCAATGTGCCAGGGGTATATAAGAGGCATCCAACGCCATTTTCTTCAGTCTTTCTTGCCATGCGGTGCCCGAAGTAGAAGCAGTTCGCAAGTGCTGGTCGGCTGACTCCTGAGATTTTCGATTTTGAATTTCAGTCCGAAGTCTTCAATAAAGAATCAGTGCAACTAAATGACAGTCTTTGAGAATGTCCCTCAGTGAGATGGGCCAACATGGTGTGGTGCACAGGTCTGTCATAATTTAAGAGCATTGTAGCTACAGTTCATACTAATTTTAAACCTTTGTAGCATTAACTAAAAGGTTGTTTAGGATGGGTGGCAATGACAGTGTGATACTAAGAAAGGAAGTGCCCAGGGGGCACCTCAAATTGACACTTTCTGGGTGCCCCCAAAATGCTAACACTAGCCCTGAATTTTTACACCTGCATATATTTTTCTATTACATTCAGCAGATGTAATAAATCAGAGGCTTCTCAATGCTGTTTTGACAATTCAGTGTTTTGCATACCTTTGCTAGAACAGCTAAAAACACAGTATACATGAGAGTTCCAGAAGCTAGAGTACTGCCTTGCATACCTCTAAGCTGTTCAGATTTTTGCCTCATATTTTTGGTCTGTTCTTCATAAAATGTATGGTTTTCTATCTAATCGAGGATTGAAGTAACTAAATAATGACACACATTTGAGTTTTAGACTTCATACACTTCAGAAAATACATGCCAACACAAATCTTGTTTTTCTAGCAACTTTATAAGTTTAGGCAAACCAGAACCAGGCAGAATTGTTACTTTTATTCATAAACGTAAAAACACATAAATGCTTAACTGATTCACCATGTTTTCATCCTAACAAGACTTCATCAGATGACTGCTGACACTGTTTAAATATTTTTCCCCATGAGACTTGATCAATTAATGCAAATTCCATTAATTACCATTAATTACTAAATTAAAACAAACTGAAATCATACAAACATATTACCTAAAACTACAAAGAGTACTTGTTAGTGAATGTAAAAACTTATAAAAAAAATGTTAAATATGTAAAAACATTGTTAAAAGCTTTGTAAAACAATCTGAAATGTTAAATGCACTTAAAAAATGTAAGGAAAAAGATTAGCCTAATGGTCAAGGTGTTCACCGCACAAAAACCGAGTGCAGGGTTTGACTCTTTGCAAGTGCCTTTAGTTGGTTCCTGGTTACTACACTTTGTGTAGGTTGGCACTGGACTGTCCTTGGTTTACTTTTTGGGGAACTTTCTAAGTTTATAAGAGCAACATTTAAAATTTGTCCCTATCTTTTGGCCTTTGTTCCCCCATTATTTTAGGCCTTGTCAAGATTTCTTTCACTAAGAGGTATGCTGACTTGTACAATAGGTAGCGTTTCAGTCTGATCATTAACTATGCAGGTGTGCCCTGCTGTATCTAAAAACAGAAGGGAAGTAGTTAAGTCTAGAGACATTTATTACATCTGCTTGGGTTTATGTTGCTATGAGTTGGAAAGTAAATGTGATGCCTGCATTATTTATTTATTTTTATTTATTTGTTTATTTATTTTACATTTGTTTACTGGGAAAGTCCGACTGGATACATGTCCATTTTCAGCGGAGGCCCGAGGAGAAAAGCTCCAGAAAGCAGAGTACAGATACATTGAGAACAATAGAAACATTTAGAGATAAGTATAATATGCAGCTGAATACAGTGAAGATTTCTGAACTGTTTCATCAAAATGGACAGTGTGGTGAAAGTACTGCACCTTGTTTGCAGTAAGTGCTTGAAAATACACAGCTTTTCAATATTAAATAAAAATATAACCATCCAATCTGATGTTGCCCTTTTCATTCTTTCTCAATGTATGGGTTTGGATCCGAGCCTCAGATACGACTCGGCCACATATCCCAGACTTCGGATCCAACTCTCGAGCTCCTCCCTCTACCCATAATACTTTACTCCATCCCTATAGCCTTAGATCTCATTTGCCACCATTGCAAACAGATGCAGGTTTCAAACTCTTGAGTGCTAGTTTGATTTTTGTGAGTTACAAAATTTTTGTTTTTTGATATTCTCCCTTTTTATATCTATATACATACTTAGTTTCATTCCTCTCAGTTTCTGTCACAGGTGTTAGGACTTTTCTTGCTTTCTAGTACTACTACTATATAATAGCTTATTACCATTATTGGTATTTTCTGTTTACCCTTCATTCAGGATCTCCTGTTACCATAGTTGGTAATTAAGCCTTTCTTTCTCATGTGCATCTTTTCCTGTAACAAAAAAAAGCAGGTTTTTACTTAGATTTTTGCTTCAAACATGTCTGAAAAACCCACAGGTTTTAAAAAATGCACTTCTTGTGGGCATAAAATTCTGAATTCGGATGCCCACAAGGAGTGCGCATACTGTCTTAGGGCTGGGTATTTGGACACTGCGTGCCAGATCTGCTCCATGTTCAACCCTAGAGCTTTAGCTGACAAATGAAATAAATTGATTCTAAGGGGTCTTCTTCCTTCTACTTCTTCTTCAGGGGCTCAACCTCCTTCCAAGCATAGCAAGTCTGCTCCTCTAGAGCAAGGAAGTGCTCCCCTCTGAAGTCCCCTAGGTCTTCCTCGGAACCTCCGGCAAAGACTAGAAAAATATCGGATCCAATGCTATCAGATCCGAAGATTCAACAATCCAATCTGAAGCCTTCGGATCCCAAGACTTCAACTTCAGTGATCACAGTAAGCCCTACAATGACACCCTGAAATCCTAGACCATCGGATCCGAAGCAAGATACCTGTTATAGGAGTACTACTCTTCAGTTTAACATTAAACCAATTTCACCTATTCTGCCTTCAAGATTCCTTCAAACTCCTAAGAAGGATTCAAGGCCTCCATCCACTTCTTCCTCTAGGTCCTGCAGGAGCTTGTCAGAAATGGATGTGACCAGGATAATGTGAAAGTTTCTCTGAGCTCAGATCCAGATGGGGTCTTACCAGCACTGTCTTCTGCCAGATCCATGAGTATGCCTACCACTTCCAAAACTATTTTCTCTGCTTCTCCTATTCATCCAGTGGATTTAGAGCCCCATGATTCGAGATCCCCAGGTGGTCCAGTGTCAGATCCAAGGAAAGCTTCTTCCTCCACTCTGATGATATCTTTGACTAGTTCTGCTCTGATACCATCGGATCAGAATGGGTCGTGGAGCTGAAGTGTTGGTGTTGTATCTGAGGTTAAGCTCTGATTTTGTCAGATCTGACCATTCCTCTTGGAGCCTTAGCCCTGGACAGTTCAGATCCAGTTTCAGCCCTGAAGTGGAGATCTGAGGGAGGTGTGAACCAGTCTTCATCAGGAGTTTCAACTCTGAGAAAGCTGGTCGGGGTCTCTCTGGATCTCTTGGCTTTTGAGGTGGTGGAAAGGGCTTTTTATCTCCCCCAGAGATCCCCACTCTCTTATGTTTCGGATCCTACTCCTTTTCTTCCATCAGTTCCAAGCTCTGAGTCACTCAGACTTATTCCAAAGGGACAGCCATAACCAATAATTATCCAGCCAGTTCCATTACAGGAACTTCCTTTTTCTTTTGACATCTCGGCTGAACATGCCACAGAGGATGACATTTGAAGAGGACATGGAAAAGGAGACACATTGACTCCCCAGTGGAGTCTGTCACAGAAGATACCGATTTTGATGAAGAAGAGGGGTCCTTCAGATCACAACCAGATGACATCTCCTTTGGAGATATTTTAGAGATCATGTAACAGAAAGGTGGCTGGTCTTCCTGAAACCTCTCACACGATGAATCTGTATTTTTGGAGGCTTTTGGCTCTGGGCCTTCTATGTCTTGGGTTATCCCCCCAGGGGATGAACTTATTGATCTAGTTACCTGTCCGGCTTGGAAGGACCTGGATACTCTCAAGGCCATCCCTAAAAGTAAGTTTTTATCCCTACTAACCAACAGACCACACTGGAGCAAAGGAGTCCCATTTGATGCTAGGGAAGTGGAGTCAGCCACCAAGAAAGAGCTAGCAGAACAGCACTCTGCTGTCCATCTACCTAACAGGGAGTCTAGAGCATTGGACATATTTGGAAAGTGAGTTTTCACCTCTTCGACCTTTGCTGTGAGGTCAGTAAATTACCTGGCACATTTTACTCGACTTAGAGAAATTTGACCAAGGCACTTTCAAATACTCTGTCAGAGTCCATGTCTGCTGAAGATTTCAAAAGGACATCCTCTCAACTGGCTCTGTTGTCCATATCTAATGCTTCAATGAGGTTCACCTCTTACACTGCTGAAGGAACCTCACGAGCAGCTGGTTCAGGTATTGCCATAAGGCATCATGTGTGGACATGTCTTTGCGACTTTGCGGAACCTTTTAAGATGTCTTTTTTAATGGCCCATTTGATGGCACTTCCTTGTTTGGGCCATCAATAAAAGGGACACTTACTTGCAGCGAACAAGATGGAAAGACTGTGTCTGCCACGGGAATCAAGTTTTCTGTGCCTCAATGAACCTTTTCTAGGAGTCAGAGAAGCTGCAAGAAAATGTAGTTATAGAAATCTCAGGGACCTTTCCAAGATCTGGGTGGTGACAACTCCTCCAGAGGCAGAGCCCCTTTCTGGCCTCAGCAAGTATGGTTTCCCTTCCTATAATCTCATCTTTGATTATCCTCCATGGATACTGGGTCCAACTCTGGGTCTCCTATCACACCCATCAGAGATCCAACATCCCAACATTCGAGCTCTAAGACTAACCGTATAGTTTCTCCACTTGTAGTAATAGTTAGCCCAGGCTTTTTTCCCCTGTATACAGCATTATATTGGCTTCTCAAAAATAATGTACCTAAAAGGTATACAAAAGCAAATGGAAAAGATTCTTCCTTTGGGGTTTGAATAAGGAAATTGACTAATTTTCTTCCCCAGTCTCTACAATTCTCCAATTTTTGACAACTCTTTTTGCAGAAGGAGCTAGTTTCTCTGCAATGGCAGCTATTTCCAATTTTCACATGGGGAACAGACCTGTTTTTCTAGCTTTATCAAAACTATGTAAAGCTTTCATGAAAGGAATTTTCCTCCTAAGGCGTCCAATAAAGGATCCCTCACCACTTTGGGATCTGACACTTGTGCTACTAGGCCTAACACTGAAACTTTTTGAGCCTTCTGAAACGTCTGATTTGAAACTGCTATCATGGTAAATAGTTTCCTTAGTAGGCATTACTTCTACAAAGGGAATATCTGAACTCCAAATCCAAATTCACGCACTTTACCAGTTGCCTTTTATTAAACGATCTCGTACCTCGGCCTTTTGCCTTTAAGGTACATAGGGCAAACCAAAAGGATGGTTAGAATTCGTATTCTAGAGCATTTAAAAGATATTAGAAACCATAGTGAAATTAGCCCTGTGGCCCAGCATTTTCTTGATAAACATGGTGGTTGCCCAAATAGTTTGAGATTTTGTGTACTGGGTAAACCATTCTTCATCGGAGGAGAGGGGGATTATTCCTATAAATTACTTGAATTGGAGACTAAAATGATTTTAAAATTTAAAACTCTGAAGCCCCATGGACTTAATTTGGAATTGGGTATTTAATTATGCTATAATTATTATTGTATAATGCATGTTATTTAATATTTCATATGTGGTTTATTTGATATATTCTTCTTCTTTCTAATTCATTGTAAGTCACTTTAAATTTGTGATTATATCAGTGATTGATTAATTGATATTAGGTGCTTGTGTTAATTGCTATTAAACCTGTATATATATATATATATATATATATATATATATATATATATATATATATATATATATATATATACACACATGAAAAAATACACATTTATTGTGATCCATTGAAGGTGAAAGGCCGAGGTACCAGATCGTTTAATAAAAGGCAACTGGTAAAGTGCGTGGATTTTGTGTTTGGATTTATTTTCTCTGTGCTGGTGTTTTTGGAATATCTGAACTCCAGGCTGTTTCCTCAAAAACATAACTTTTCATAAGGATAGGGTTTCCTTATGGACTAACCCTTCCTTTTTAACTAAAGTGGCTTGTGAAAATAACATTAACCAATCCATTCACTTACCAGTTTTCTTTCCAATTTTTTTTAAATTGTAAAAGGGAAAAACTTCAAAGACCAATGCACGTTAGGTTCAAGCAAGGCACCCTTTATTACTTGCAGCAAGGAGACAAAGCATGTAGGTACAGGATTTGTCTGGCCCTTTGGTGATCAGTATGTTATTCTTGTACAGTTCTCTTCATGTCACACAGAAAATGTTGCTATTCTATTGCTGACGTAGTTGGGCACAGCTTTCTGTATGTTTCACAGAAAATGTTACCAGACTTATTGTTGACATGGTCATATTATCTGTCGTCTTGCAAAAATATTTTGAGAAAAACAACCTGGCCTTGGGCTTATTTTAGCCCACCTTAACTTTTCAATTCTTCAATTGTACAGTTCTAATACATGCGTTATATTTTGTCTAGATTCAAGGTACATTTCTAGCTTTGGTACAAGTAATGCTGACTATGGTTTATACTTTCAAGCATCTATTGTTTTCTTTATCAAAGCTTCTAGCTGCTGCATATTTTCTAATGGCATAAGCAGAAATGAAATATCACTTTAAGTTTCATGACATTAGCAGAAATGAAATGTCTCTTGTTATTTTCATGACATTAGCGGAAATGAAATGTCTCTTGTTAAGTTTCTAATAGCTGTGCAGATTCATGCAGTGTGAACAGAATAAATGTATTAACCCTTTTAAACCTCGAATGCACTAAAGCATGCATATTACTATTATATATTTTTCTAACACAAATAAAGGAGAATATGGGGTCTATATTAGAAGACCGAAAGTTTAAAATCGCGAACGCTCTAAACAGCGAAAATGCAGGACCTCAAAATCATTATTTTGGGGGGCTGTGCCCTCACCCCCCCCCCACTAAATTTATATTCCAACACCAAGATCGCTCTACAGTGAGGAAAGGGCAAATATTCTGATCTTCACTGTACTACAATCTCAAAAAAAGCACTTCGATGTCTGGCATTTTCACTATTTAGAACATTTGTGATTTTAAACTTTTGTTCTTCTAATATAGACCCGAGAATATGTGCTGCATCTTCTTGATGTGCACAGACAACTATGTTTTTATCTTCACAGGACAAAATAAATCAGAAATTTAGACCAACTTTTTGTTTTGTTTTCTCTAAAATGGCTGGGTTATCCAGTTTCTGTTACTTTAGCAAAATGAATAACAGACTCTATTTCATGGATTTATTCCTAGAAAGGCATGACATTATCTAAACCTCCCAAGGCTCATTTAACTAAATCCATGGCCACATTTATTTATTTAGTATGTATTGACATTTGGTAACCAGGAAAGTCTGACTGGATCAGAAACCCATTTTCAGCAGAGGCCTGGGGAGACGAGCTCCAACAGTGTTAATCAAAATACAAGTGTTACAGTTTTATATAGTCAGTATACATAGTCTAAACATAAGATAAAAATGAATGGAATATATCAATGGAATTTAGCACAGTAAGTATAAATAATATAAACATATGTAGGAAATGCACAGGATATTTAATTTTTCATACAGACAATGAAAATATAGATAAGGTAGACATATATAGGAATGCATAGGCTATTTCAGATTTCATGCAGACAAAAGAATAGTTACAATATTTAAATTTTTCTTTTTTGGGGGGGACTGAGAGGGGGAGAGAAAAGGAAGATAGTTGAGTGAGGGAAAAGAGAGACATAAGTTGAGAGATGGAATAGGACGGAGTTCAGACATGGGAAGAAGAGGGGATGTCAGAAGGTTATATATTGGTTTTAGAGCATTGGCATATCCTAACCTAAGTTTCTAAGTGTAAATTTCTTGGAGATATTTACATTGGTAATGTGTTCCATATCTTAGCTATGGTTTAGGAGTAGAGACACTGTTTGGATCTTTTGTTAGGTTTGTTTACACTAACCAGTCATGTGTTTGTAGAGCAGAGAGTTCTGGTAGCAGGGCCGGTGCTAGCATTTTGGGGCCCCCCAGCAAGTTTCAAGTTGGGGGCCCTACCCAGGAGAATATAAAGTGTGACCATGTTGCCATCACACCCCCTTCCCTTTCAAGCTCATCCAGCACCATTTAGCAATCAGTGTGTAGACTGTATAGTGTTACTACATTCAGACAACCCAGCCACTGGGGATGCACAAGCCAGTACATTTCTTTGTGCCGGTCCCAAGCCCAGATAAATGGGGAGGGTTACGTCAGGAAGGGCATCCGGTGTAAAACCTCTGCCAAATGACATATGCGGACAGCAATATAGATTTCCATAGTGAATCGGTCGAGGCCCGGTTTAAAAATGACCGCCACCAGTACTGTTAGCCAACAGGGTGCTAGCGGAAATTGGGCTACTGTTGGCCGTAGGAGAAGAAGAGGGGGAGGGCATGCCTGAAAGCAGAAAGAGAGGAGGAAGGTTAGGAGTGTAGTAGTGAGGGTAGGAACTTTGAATGTTGGCAGTATGACTGGTATAGGGAGAGAGCGAGCTAATATGATGTAGAGAAGGAAGGTTGATATATTGTGCGTGCAAGAGACCAGATGGAAGGGGAGTAAGGTCAGGTGTATGGGAGGTGGGTTCAAATTGTTCTATCATGGTGTGGATGGCAAGAGAAATGGGGTAGGTGTTATCCTGAAGGAACAGTATGCCAAGAGTGTTTTGGAGGTGAAAAGATGTTTATGAAGCTGGAAATTGATGGTGCAATGATGAATGTTGTTAGTGCATATGCTCCACAAGTTGGGTGTGCTATAGATGAGAAAGAAAAGTTTTGGAGTGAGTTGGATGAAGTGGTGGTGAGTGTAGCCAAGGGTGAGAGACTGGTGATTGAAGCGGATTTCAAAGAGCATGTTGGTGAAGGGAACAGAGGGGATGAGGAAGTGATGGGTAGGTATGGTGTTAAGGAGAGGAATGCAAAAGGCCAGATGATAGTGGATTTTGCGAAAATGATGGACACGGCTGTGGTGAATACATATTTTTAAGAAGAGGGAGGAGCATAGGGTGAGGTACAAGAGTGGAGGAAGATGCACACAGGTGGATTATATCCTGTGCAGGAGGGCCAGTCTGAAGGAAACTGGAGACTGTAAAGTGGTGATGGTGACAGGGGAAAGTGCAGTTAGGCAGCATAGAATGGTGATCTGTAAGATGATGGTGATCAAGAAGAGGAGGACGAGTGTGAGAGCAGTGCCAAGGATTAAATGCTGGAAGTTGAAAAAGGGTGATATTGAGGTGGAGTTCAGGGAAGAGTTAAGACAGGGACTGGGGGGCAGTGAAGAGTTACTAAATAGCTGGGTAACTACAGCAGAGCTGGTAAGGGAGACAGCTAGAAAGGTGCTTGGTGTGACATCTGGACAGAGGAAGGAGGTCAAGGAGACCTGGTGGTGGAATGAGGAAGTACAGGAGAGTAATCAGAGGAAGAAGCTGGTGAAGACAAAGTGGGATTGTCAAAGAGATGAAGAAAGTAGACAGGAGTATAAGGAGATGAGGTGCATGGCAAAGAGAGAGATGGCGAAGGCTAAGGATAAGGCATATGGAGAGTTGTATGAAAGGTTGGACACTAAAGAGGGAGAAAAGGAACTGTACTGATTGGCTAGACAGAGGGACTGAGCTGGGAAAGATGTGCAGCAGGTAAGGGTGATAAGGGATAGTGAGGGAAATGTACTCACAAGTGAGGAGAGTGTGTTGAGCAGATGGAAAGAGTACTTTGAGGGGCTGATGAATGAACAGAATGAGAGAGAGAAGGTTGGATGATGTGGGGATAGTGAATCAGGAAGTGAAACAGATTAGCAAGGACAGCTATGAAGAGAATGAAGAATGGAAAGGCTGTTGGCCCAGATGACATACCAGTGGAAGCATGGAGGTGCTTAGGAGAAATGGCAGTGGAGTTTTTAACCAGATTGTTTAATGAAATCTTGGAAAGTCTGAGGATGTCTGAGGAGTGGAGAAAAAGTGTTTTGGTACCTATCTTTAAGAATAAGGGTGATGTGCAGAGCTGTAGTAACTACAGAGGGATAAAACTGATCAGTCACAGCTTGAAGTTGTGGGAAATAGTAGTGGAAGCTATGTTAAGAAGGGAGGTGATGATTAGTGATCAGCAGTATGGTTTCATGCCGGGAAAGAGCACTACAGATGCAATGTTTGCTCTGAAAGTGTTGATGGAGAAATATAGAGAAGGTCAGAAGGAGTTACATTGTGTCTTTGTGGACTTAGAGAAAGTATATGACAGGGTGTCTATAGAGAAGTTGTGGTATTGTATGAGGAAGTCAGGTGTGGCAGAGAAGTATGTATGTACAGGATGTGTACAAGGGTAGTGTGACAGTAGTGAGGTCTGCGGTGGGAGTAACAGATGCATTTAATGTGGAGGTGGGATTACATCAAGGATCAGCTCTGAACCCTTTCTTATTTGAAATGGTGATGGACAGGTTGACAGATGAGATCAGACAGGAGGTCACATGGACTGTGATGTCTGCAGATGACATTGTGATCTGTAGTGTGAGTAGGGCCAGGTTGAGGAGACCCTGGAGAGGTGGAGATATGCTCTAGAGAGGAGAGGAATGAAGGTCAGCAGGACTAAGACAGAATATATGTGTGTGAATGAGAGGAAGGATAGAGGAATGGTGAGGATGCTGGAAGTAGAGCTGGCAAAGGTGGATGAGTTTAAGTACTTGGGATCAACAGTTCAGAGTAATGATGAATGTGGAAGAGAGTTGAAAAAGAGAGTACAGGCAGGGTTGAATGAGAGAGTGTCAGGAGTGATTTGTGACAGACGGGTACCAGTAAGAGTGAAAGGAAAGGTCTACAAGAGGGTAGTGAGACCAGCTATGTTATATGGGTTGGAGACGGTGGTATTGACAAAAAGGCAAGAGTCAAAGCTGGACGTGGAAGAGGTAAAGATGTTAAGATTTGGACTGGGTGTGACGAGGATGGACAGGATTAGGAATCAGTATATTAGAGGGTCAGCTCAGTTTGGATGGTTTGGAGACAAAGCCAGAGAGGCAAGATTGCATTGGTTTGTACATGTGCTGAGGAGGGTTGCTGGGTATATTGGGAAAAGGATGCTAAGGATGGAGCTGCCAGGTAAGAGGAAAAGTGGAAGGCCTAAGATTAGGTTTATGGATGTGGTGAGAGAGGACATGCAGGTGGTTGGTGTGACAGAGCAAGATATAGCAGAGGACAGGAAAAAATGGAAACAGATGATCCACTGTGACGACCCCTAATGGGAACAGCTAAAAGACAGAAGAGATGTTACTACATTCAGATCATTAAAAAGACTTGAAGTGCCAAGGTACACACACTGACTGGCATTTAGTACCAATGTTACATTATGACAAGTCCCTGTACCACAGCAAGGTAGCCACTCAGAGGTATACACACACACTGGCTGGCATTTAATAGCAATGCTGTTATATAATTACAAGCCTCTGTACTGCATGAAGGTAGCCAGTCTCACAGAGGTACACAAAGACACCCACACAGACTCCCACACACAGGACAGAAACACAAGACAGACAGGTACCCAGACTCTTGCACACATGACACAGACAACCACACATGAAGACAGCACTACAGCAAGACTGAAAATTAAGGATTTAAAATACTTGGCTTATAAACTAATAATGATGCCAGAATAAGATTTTGCAGTAGTATGCGTTGTGTGACCCCACATTTTTGATGAACATACCAAAACTACTAAATATCTGGACATTGTGCAACATTCTCACAGCCCCTACCAACCTCCTAACCTTTCAGTATAATTCCTAAGCCAAAAGTAACCACAGAACAAAGGTGTAACATTAGGAATAGTTAAAAACATTGCTATGATAAACTTAGAAAGATATTAGAATAACAGGGTTTGCATTAGCATTCATTAAAATAATCAGTACATTCTTCAGCATTCTCACCCCCCCCCCCCAATATCTCAGCACAATTCTAGAGAGATAAAAAACAAAATGAAAATTAAAGCAAGGACATAACATTAGGGATTTAAAACAATGAGCTTATGAACTAAGAAAGATGGTAGGATAACAGATTTTCCAGTTGCATTCATTGCATGAATCCACATTTTTGATGAGGAACAGACTAAACATACAGGGCAGACATGTAAACATTGTGCAACATTCTCACAGCCCCTATACCCCTACTAAACCTCTCAGCTTAACAATTCCAGACATAGCCAAAAAAAATTGCAGAACAAAGGCATAACATCAAGGATAATTTAAAAGATTGCTATGATAAACTTAGATAGTCCAACTGGGTTTGTATTAGCACGCATTAAGGCATCAGTACAGCACAGAATTTTACTCAAATGACTATGCTTTTATCAAATTAGGGTATGGTACATAGTGTTGTCCACCAATTGATTAAATTTGGCCAATCTGCTGTAGACATTTTTAAAGCAAGGCAAGTTTCCAATTGACTTCTTATAGTATAAAGCTGCAAATACCTCCCTTCCAATACTCCAGAAGTTCTTCTCACTTCATCCCATGTCAATACTCTTGTCTTTTAACAGTAATTGATCCCAATACCTTAAAGGTATCTTTAATTTTCTCCAGTCCTCTGCAGGGTCAGGCCTAACCATGCTTTTTATTTGCACTCCAATTGGCAGTATTTGTATTTCCCATGAATTATATGTCTATAAGGGTAGTAACTGCCGTACACAACTCATGTAAGTATGGTGAGTGCATATCTTGCCCTCCTTCCCCCAAAAAGATTCTGATATATCAGTTGAACGTAACCAGTCATTCTTTTCCAAATTTGATCCTGATCACTCCAGCTTTGTTGGCTAACATAGCAAGATTATTGCCATATAGTACCTGTCTATACCAGGTACACCAAACCCCTGATATCCCTTGGAAATATTAATCGCTGCCATTTCACTCTCGCCTTATCACTATGCCATATGAAATCCCACATCCATTTTTTTTAGCTTTTGTAACATTCCCTTTTTGGCTATAACCTGAAAGATTGTCATAAATACAGGAAGCGGGGTTCTATGTGACATTAGACAATGGGCTTACTGTGCATCAGTACCCTGATTGGAGAACGAGCGTTCTACAGCAGGGTATTAATGTACAAGTAATGCCCGCTGAGAAGAATGAGTCTGCCGCTTCATGGCAGCATATCAGACCGCCGTGGAGCTCGGACTGAGAGAACTGAATGGCCACCATTATTTTACATTCACTAAGCAGTGCTTTTGGTGTTTAGCGAGTGTAAAATATTAAAAAGACAACTAAAAAAAAGGTAGGTGTGTGTGCATGTTTATGTCTGTGTTTGAGTGTATGTGGGCATGTCAGTGAAAGTGAGACTGAGAGAGCCATTACTTTACACTCACTAAGCAGTGGTTTTGCTATTTAGTGAGTGTAAAATAAAAAAGAAAAAAATTTAAATAAAGCATGTGTGAGAGTGTATGCATGTATTAGAGTAAGAGAGAGAGACAGAAAGAGAGACAGAGCGAGGGAAACAGAAAAGTGTGTGTCTGCATGTGTGTGTGAATGCGTGCATGAAAGCAGAGAGATTTTGTGTGCGTGTGTGTGTGTGTGTGTGTGTGTGTGTGTGTGTGTGTGTGTGTGTGTGAGTGTGTGAAAGTGAGTGATGTGATTGAATGCATGTATGGAAGCAGAGGAGACTGTGTGACAGAGAGATCGAGAGGTAGTGAGAGCAATCTTGTGTGAGTGAATGTATGTATGAAAGCAGAGAGAGAGACTGTGCGTGTATGTGTGTATGTGTGTGTGTGTGTGTGTGTGTGTGTGTGTGTGTGTGTGTGTGTGTGTGTGTGTGTGTGTGTGTGAGAGAGAGAGAGATCCAAAGCATACCTCTCAACTGTCCACATTTTTGCCTTATATTTTTGTATTTGTTTCTCATAAAAAGTGGTTTTCTGGCAAATCACAGAGGGTTGTAGTCTCCAAATATCGTCAGGCATTTCAGTTTCAGACTTCATAACCTTCAGAAAATGTATGCGATTATGAAGGCAAAGCTTATTATTGTAGCATCCTTCTAAGTTTATAAGAGCATTATTAAACTTGTCCCCCATGTTGCGCCCCACCTCATTATTCTAGGCTTTGTCCAAATTTCTTGTTGTAAGAGGTTGAGAGGTATGATCCAGAGAGTGAGACAGAAAGCGAGAGTGATGTGTGACTGACTGAATGCATGTATGTAAGCAGAGGGAGACTGTGTGTGACAGAGAGAGCAAGAGAGAGTGAGACCGATGTTGTGTGAATCAATGCGTGTATGAAAGAAGAGGAGACTGTGTATGTATAAGTATGTGTGTGAAAGCAGAAGAGACTGTACTTGTGTATGGGAGACAGAATGGGCTGTATCACTTACTTATTATTTTTTTAAGCAATATTATTATTTTTTTATCTATATGTTTGATGTAAAATGCTTCCTCCAACACCATTAACATAGACTACAGCAAGTATGAAACATTAGGCAGAGGAACTATTTTACATCAAAAATATATTAAAAAAAAAAATAGTACTTAAAAAATACATTAGGAAGTAAAACACAACAATTTTACAGAGAGCCCATTGTCTAAGTGGAATAATGCCTTCCAGGGTATGTGTTAATGTGTAATTAATGCCCTTCCAGGTGTGTAAAGGCCCTCTGCCTGTGGTGTCGAGCCTCACAACACCCCTGGGTGGGTATTAATTACACATGAACACACACCCTGTCAGGCATTATTGCTTGCATATAACATGTGGACTCGGATCTAATTCCAGATCTAATAATATCCATGTTCCCAAGTTCCCTCTGATCTTTTCAAAAATAGCCTGATAAGACTATAGCATAAAAGTCCCTGACATGCTAACAAGTAAAATTCCCAAATATCTAAACTGAGTTTCTACATTAATTCCAATTGCCTTAGTCTTGCCTTCATTTATCTTATACCCTAACATTTCCCTGAACTGTTTCAACATTTTCATTAGTTGTGGTATATCATCAAGAGGGCATTTTAGTGTGACAATTATAATATCTGTGTATAATGCAAGTTTGGGTTGTAGACTGTTCCACTAAAAGCCCCTAATGTGAGAAACTCTTATCCACAATGCCAAAGGTTCCAAATATAAAGCAAATAGTAATGGGAAGAGATAGAACACATGTCTAGACCCTCAGGACAGCCAAAATGATTCTAATAAATCCCCTGTTACCTTGGCTGTTGTTAATAAGTTATGATATAACCTGTACCAAATCTTAACAAACCCATCAGGGAAGGTCATGCTTTCCAGCACCATAGTCAAGAAACCCCAGTCTACTCTGTCACATGTTTTTTTTACATCTGAGAGTATTGATAATTTTGTTTGTTCTAGATTAGCCTCTTTAATTATCATTATTGTTGATAAGCTATTATCAAAAGTGCTTCTACCCTCTATAAACCCCTTTTGATCTAGATGTATTATTGTTGGTAGAAACAGGCCTAACTTTGCCACGAAAATTGCCATATAGGTCTTATAATTATGAATCTGAAGTAGTTACTTCATTTGTTCTGCAACCTGTGGGTATCGGATCCGACTTCAGATCTGAGCCGGCAGCTTTACTAGCTAAAAGATCAGAGCTCCTAGCTCCTCCCCTTTACCCATAATCCCCTGCTACATGCTGCCTTTCCTCAGATCGAGTTTGCCGCAGCTAAAAGAAGCTACTTGTGAAGAGCTCCTTAGGCTTGGGTGAGATCGTTTCTTGTCAAAAATTAGACTAAAAGCTTAATTTTTTATTAGTGTGTGAGTGTTTAGTCCCCTTCGTCGAGTTATAGTCTTAGTTTTAGATTTTTGTAGTAATTATTAGTTTTTTAGTCGTTGTGCTTGTCCCTCCCCTTTAGTGTCTGGGTGCGTTTCTGTGATGGCTGATGGGCCCAAAGCCGTCTTTTCTAAGTGCACTGAGTGTGGCATACATTATCTTTTATCTTTTCTTTTGATAATTCCTATACTTTTATAGGTAGCAAGTCAAGTTTAGGAGTTTCCCATTCAATTCTTTTCCCAGAGCATATCTAACTTCCTCTACTGCAGTTGGTTTTATAAGATTGGCACTTATTTTCCAAGTTAACCTTGGAAGCTATAATTCTGATAACAAATTTCTTGTCTTTCTATCCCTGTCTATACTGCTGTTTTGCCCTTCATACGGAGCCACAAAATAGGACCTGACTATCTCCCTTATTTCTGGTAAGGTCTCTGTGAGTTCCCCCCTTTAGAATCTCTTAATTAATCTACTGCCCTTTGCACTACCTGTTGTTGCAATCTAGCTGCCAATAGCTTTGAAGATTTGATGTGCTCACAAGGAATGTTTGTCTGAATGACATTCTCTTTGCCCATGTCCATTCTTCCTCCATTTTCTGTACTTGGACCTGTTTGTCCTTCTTCCAATTTCTATTATGTAATGACCCCCACTTTTTACCAGCTTGTAAGTTCTTAAGCTGTCTCTTCAAACCTCACTTAAATCCTTTTCTTATATTCATTGACTCATATTTTTTTTTTGCACTTGTGTTTTCAAGTGACACCATTATCTCAGTCATAGCAACAATTCGGGTTTTAGTCACTGCACAAAATATCTGTCAATAATCTGCAAGTAGGACGCCTCAAATAGAACATGCTGGAATCATTCCCCCTCAAATGGACTTTCAACTTGATGTAGGCATGATCTGAGTATGTTATCAGGCCAACCTCCATTTCTTCAACTTGGCACTGAAACTCTCCTGGCACAATGATCTTGTATATTCATGACCAAACTTTCCATTTACTACTGTAGTGTGCATAGCCCTCATCTGCTCGACCCTGCCTGTCTCTCTGCCAGCAATCTACCAGTCCCAGATTTCTAAATAGTTTAGTGGTTTTTTTCCTGAACTAGTCTGCTGCCTGTACCTCTTTTGTCTGTTCCTGTTCGCTAAGTATTCTGTTCCAGTCTCCAGCCATTAACAAAAATCCATCGGCAACGGCATTAATTTGTAGGATTAATTTCCTGATAGCTGCATATTTTGCCCTGCAAGGGCAGATAAATGGATATTAATGTCATTCATTTTGTCTTCACCCTACCTTTCCATCTTGCTAAACACCCACCCTTGCTAACTGACCACCTTGCTTGCTATCTAATTCTGCTTACTTTTACCCAGCAGTACAACTCTTTTCCATCTTCCCTCGTTACTACTTTGTGCTAGTAATAGATATCCCTACTTGTCAATTTCATATGTTCTGACTGAGTTGTTTTCCTGTTGCATTAGCACTTGTATGTACTTTTTCCTTATTATTAATTAAATTCATCATATTACCTTTTATTGGCTAGTGACTCATGTTATCTTCTTTTATTTTACCCCTCAATTCCTCAGATGCTTCAGCTCTGCTGACTGTTTATTGCTTGGTGTTGTTTAAATAAAGAAAACAGTCCCAAATATCTGAAGGTGTTGCAAAGCCTGTGGCCACCACCACTGATCCTTGCTAGGTTCTCCTGTCGAGGTTCCATTTTAGAAAAAAAAAACAAAAAACTACAACCTACTCCCTGGCCGCTGCTGCATCATCCAATCAGGAAACTAGAATTTACTTCCCTGGCTGCTGCAGCCAATCAGGTCCCTTGCTTCACTGAAGCAGACCTGATTGACTGCAGCTTACAGGCAAGTAAAAAAAAACACTGAATCACACGGTGAAGTTAAACACAGCCATGTGAATGTCTAGCGGGCGCCGAGCAGGAGGAGAGGAGACAGATAAACCTCTGGCTGCTTCATGTGGGGATCCTCATACGCAGGGAGATAATTGGGGCCTTGCCATGGGTTTAGCGGGTGCCTAATGCTGGCTATGTCTGGTAGGTTCTAGTAGGAGTGTAAATGTTGAGAATAGATTTTATGGCAGGACATCATCTGTTTTTAGGTCAAGCACATCTATTGACAATAGTTGCACTGCAGCTACATGGTCCAGTGCTCATACTTTTCTTACTCTTTACAAATTGGATATCATTTCAAGAAACAAAGTCACCTTTGGTTCGGTGGTACCCTGAAATATTCTTCTATGAGTGCCACCCAATGTAAACACAGCTGGGACTCTGTCCCACACGTTGAGGAAGAATGAAAAGGACAACATCAAATTTAAAAGTTATATTCATACCATAAATAAGCATCTGTGTTGTCCATTGTCGTTCTTACTCAACTCCCCTCCCATCCTTGCCCCAACCAAATTTCTGGAAAGACCTTTTGGACTGTATTGGAACCTACAGTTCCAGGTTTGAGCCTTGCCTTTTTCTATCAAGCTATTCCTATCTCACTCTTGCTATAGGGATATGGCAGCAAACTCGACCTGAGGCTATGAGTATAAGTGAGTAATTATGGGTAGAGGGAGGAGCTCGAGAGCCAGATCCAAAGTCCAGAATATGCTGCCAAGGCAGATCCGAGGATCGGCTCTGAACCCATATGCTGAGGAAGAATAAAAATGGACTACACAGATGCCTAGTTTTAGTTGGAACATAACTTATAAATAAATCAATTGCATTTTTTAACTTTGCTGGACACAGATGCTTCTTCACTATTCAAACATATATTGTTGTACATTTTTGTGCATGATCTTTAACTATTCCTGCAGAATCAGTGCTTGAAAGGGCTCTAAATTGTATAAAAGGAAAATATTGACACACTTTTCAGGAAATGTGCATTTTGCTAAACTGTTTGTTTTACTGCTGAAGTGAAAAAAGCTGATACACGAAGTCTGAAAATGCATCACCCAAAAAAAGAAATGAGAGCAAGGCAGATGATTGGAAAGAAATATTCACAAAAAAGGGAAAATGTTAAATTTAAACCAGACAACAATATGCAAAGTGCAATATTCTGTCTCAAAATATTGTTAAACTCTGAAGTTAGAGTCTTAATTTCTAAACAGAAAAAAGTGCGTACGGTGATGCCATTTGTGGCCATCAGATGGCACTCTTAGGGGGTCCTGATAGAGAGATGAAAAGTCAGCAAGCAAAGGAGAGTAGTAGTGCTGAAACTGAATTCATCCTCAAATCTTGGTGAGTACCTTTGCAAGGTGAACCCTGTTTTTCACAAAATCTCACCAAGGCAACGCTGATATACAGACTGTATTTACTTAGCATATATTATGGACAGAAGTAAATCAAAAATAAAAAAAGATAGCTGGGTGCACAAGACCCAGGATAAAAAAGTGCCCAATCCTGTTAGGTGCACTGGTGCCAGGACTGGAACAAATGACAGTGTAGAATCCTCAAAATACAGAAACATTCTTACAATGGGGCCAGGCCAGGCTCAGTGGGAGGATGGCCCCCCTGTTGTAGAAGGAAGTGGCAGTCCACAAAAACAGCAAAAGTTGATTGGCCAAAGAAGAGCCATAAAGACGACAGAGTGGACTGTTGAGGATAAGAAAGAAATTATGTATTGTTACTATTATGTAAAAAGCCCAGAATTTCCAAACACAAGATACACAAAACGATTAATAGAGAAATTAGAGGAGAGAAAAATACTTCTGCAGGAAAAACTGTCAGAAGCTTCAAATAAAAATGTGCGTTCATTAATACAACATATTTTTTGAAAAACAGTATATAGATCAAGAAATTTTGATCTGTTTGGAAAAAGAAGCATCTGAGGAAGTGAGAAAATATAAACAGCAAAATCTAGAGATAGTTGAAAAATATAAAAAAGAAATATGGATATGGGAAAGAAAGAGAGATTTGATATGGTGCAATATTTATGCAAAGAAGAAAGCCAAGTTAACTATTTTAGAGAAGGCAGTCTCGAAGATATTCGAAGTACAGGCAAAGGCATCTAGATATGGAAAATTTCTCTATAAAAAGATAGCACAAAGATGTAATGTAGAAAAGATGATTAGTAAAGCAGAAGTTAAAGAAACAGAAGTAAGAGAAGAGTTGCTTGATTTAATAGATAAAGGTAGATATATCAAGATCAATGCGATAAATAGACTGCAGAAGGTTAATAAAACCCCAAAAGTCAGAAGCTTGATAAAACAAATGAACACAGTAATTAGGACTGTCCATAGAGATCCATGCAATATAACAGAAGTAAACAGAATATATAGCTGTGCTGCTAAATTAATAACTGATAAAGTTCTACCACAGGAACACAGGGTAGGGAGGGAAAAGAGGGGGCGAAAGCGAATACCATCATGGAAATATTGAATAGAGAAAACTATAAAGCAGCTAAGACAAGAAGTGTCATTGTTAGAAGATTATAGAAGAGGGAATAGATCAACAAAAATACTAAGAAAGATAGATGTGATAAAAGCAATATGCAGTATTAGAACAGACCAGGATCTATTATGCACTATTGGAGATAAACTAAAAATTACAAAACAGGCGGAAAGGCTTAGAAGATACGAAGATAAATATAAGGGAAAAGTGCAAAATAAGCAATTTATTGATGACCCAAAAAAGTTTTAATAGATAATTGGGAAATAAGGTAAAAGGAATTGAAAGACCACCAAAAAAAGAGGAAGTAGATACATTTTGGAGAAGCGTCTATGAAGATTCTGTGGAACATAACAAAGATGCTAAATGGATAGAAGTAAAACAAAGAATAAGTTTAAAGGTACAGGATATGAAATGGGATGAAATAACAGCCAGAGAGATTGAAACAAAGTTGAGAAAAGCCTCTAAGTGGAAAACCCTAGGCCCAGATGCAGTATCTAACCTTTGGCTTAAATTATTAACTTCTTTTGCACGAGGATTTAGCCATGAGTAAGAACTATTTATATGCACACTCCGAACATACACAGCACTGGTTAACAACAGGAAAAACAATGCTCTTACTTAAGACTGAACCTGTAAGCTACCCTAAAAATTATAGATCAATAACCTATCTTCCAACGACTTATAAACTATACACGGGAATTGAAGCCAGTAGAGTTTATAGTCATTTAGAAGAAAACTCAATTATGGCAGTAGAACAAAGGGGCAATAAAAGAAAGTCATATGGAACAAAAGATCCTTTGTTGTTAAACAAAGTTATAGTGGAGAACTGTAAGAAGGGGAAAACTCTATTGCATAAATTAACTACAAAAAAGCATTTTATAGTATCCCACATTCATGGATAAAAGAGTGCTTAAAAATGTATAAGATACACCCTACAGTGATTGACTACATTACAGTAACTATGAAACACTGGCAGACCACTTTGAAATTAAGCCATGATAAAGGACAGATTATTATCCCAGGGATAAAAATTCAAAGGGGGATATTCCAGGGTGACTCTTTGTCACCATTGCTATTCTGCCTTGCCATTAATCCATTAAACTGTTTACTTAACAGCTTAAGCCATGGCTACAATTTGGCTCCCAAAAAACAACAAAGTCTAATGACTTCTCATCTTCTCTTTGTCGACGATTTAAAGCTGTATAGCTCATCAGATGAACTGAAAGCACAGCTGCAGGTTGCCAAACTTTTTCAGATGATATTGGAATGTCATTTGGTGTTGATAAATGTGCAAAAACAACCTTTAAAAAAGGAAAACTGCAGCACAAGGAAAACATCAGTTTTGGACAAAAATGTGATATAAAAAGAACTTGAGCAAGAGGGAGTCTATAAATACTTGGGAATTGAAGGATCAGCAACAAAACATGAACAAATAGCTCAGTAAGGAGTACTTTAGAAGACTTAAATAAATCCTGAAAACAGCATTAACATCTAGGAACAAGATCCAAGCCATAAATCAAATTGCTCTTCCTGTCCTAACTTATAGTTTTGGAGTGATTGACTGGCCCCAGAAAGTGTTGGATAGATTGGATATTAAAACAAGAAGAATGCTTCATGCTCACCAAATGATTTATAAAAATCAGTGTATGCCAAGATTATATAATCCCCGTTCCAAAGGAGGGATGGGCCTCCTTGAAATTGATTACATATATAGATCTGCAATCGTGGGACTGCACACACATCTGCTAACCTCACAGGATCCAAATGTAGTGAAAATTTTGAAACACGAGAAGAATAAATCTAAGATGACATCTCTGCTTAATTTAGCAGAAGCATATCGACGTCAAGCAGGAATGGAAATCAAACCAGAAGTAGATAAAAACCAGGCAGCAACTTAATGTGCTAAAAAAACAATATAAAGAATATAAGGTGAAGGAGCAGATGAGAAGGGAAGAAATGTGGAAAAAACATAAATATAGTTGCAAGTATAGAAAACTTTTGGAAGAGCCTCATGTTGATCAAGAACGAATGCAGGAATGGTTAAGGAGAGGTGAATTCACATCAAGAAATGAAAGGTTAATATTGGCAGCCCAAGATAGTGGGCTACATACAAACTTACAAAGTCCATTGAACATGTGGGAGGAACAGACATATGTCGGTTTTGTAAAACCGAACTGGAAACAGTCACACACCTTGTTCCGGTTGTGACGCATTAATGGCAGAGGGACTGTATACTGAAAGGCATAATTATGTGGCGAGACTGTTGATTTTGCAAACATTATGGTTTTGAAGTGGCTGAAAAACACTTAAACATGAGCCACAAAGAATAGTAGAAAATGAAGTTTATATCACATGGGATCACCCAATACCAACAGTTCAAATGATAGATGCTAGAAAACTAGATATAGTGGTCCAAGAAAAGAAGACATAAGTAGCATTGATCATTGAAATCGCCAGACCTAGTGACTACAATGTCTTGCGTACAGAGAAACACAAAGTCATAAAATACCTTGATCTGCAGGCAGAAACGAGAGCCATGTGGAAGAAAGATACCCAGACAGTCCCAATAGTAGTAGGAGCAACTGGTCTTATAATAAAGAATTTACAATTGTATTTGGATATGGTACCAATTCATGTAACACCATACAAATTGCAGAAGGAGTCATTATTGGCACGTGGGTGCTGTGAAGAGCACTTTTGGCTAACATCAAAGAGTAAAACAATACTTCTTCTTCTTCCGGCTTTTCCTGGTTAGGGGTCACCACAGTGGCTCACCTGTCTGCGCATGATTGGCAGTGGAGTTTTACGGTGTCGAGTTGCCAGCCTGGTGCCCAACCTTCCACAGAAGACACACACACGCACACACTCATGCCAAGGGCCAATTTAGAGTGTCCAGTCCACCTACAGCATGTCTTTGGGATGTGAGAGGAAACCAGAGCACCCGGAGGAAATGCACGTGAGCACAGGGAGGACATGCAGAACAACACTAATTTCCTGAAATTTAATCATACTTTGACTTAGGAATGGGGTCCATTCCCGTTATGGTATTAGAAACCCAAAAGACTTGGAGAAATTAAAAATGGCAGAAATGAATTTTGTACAAGAAGACAAAAGTAGCATTCATCAGTGAAATCACCACACCCAGTGACTGCAATGTCTTGCATACAGAGAGACACAAATTCATAAAATAACTTGTAGTCAAGTAAATCCCGATTTATTGCAAAACACTCTGGCGCCTCAGCTGGTACTAAGCCTTCAAGACTCCTTGAGGGCTTAGTACAAGCCGAGGTGCCAGAGTGTTTGCAATAAATCGGGATTTACTTGACTACGAGTTGTTTCTTTTTAATATCCATCCAGCGTTTGTTGTATATTACAAAGTCATAAAATACCAAGCTCTTCAGGCAGAAACAAGAGCCATGTGGAAGAAAGATACCCAGACAGTTCCAATAGTAGTAGGAGCAGTGGATCTTATAAAAGAAATTTACAATCGTATTTAGATAAGTTACCAGTTCATGTAACACCGTACGAATTGCAGAAGGAGTCATTACCGGGCACATTGCGGGTGCTGTGAAGAGCCCTTTTGGCTGACATCAGAGTGAAACAGTACTAATTTCATGAACTTTAATTGTACTTTGACTTAGGAATGGGGTCCATTCCCATCATGGTAGTAGAAACCCACAAGACTTGGAGAAATTAAAAACGCCAGAAATGAGTTTACTACATATACTCGCATGTTATTAGCTGAAGGCTGACTTGCAGGTTCATAGGTACTTTCTAGGCTGTTGATTCGTGACAATTCTTAGAAGTCTAGCCCTGCAGTCTCATGAAATGTTTAGCCTTTATAATTTAAGTATAAATAATCCACACTTGGCAGAACATTTACATGTTAACCATATCCATAAAGGATAAGGGTGCTGAACCAGGGATGAAACTGAGGTTTCACTTCTGTTTGTCCAGATTCTGTTTGGCAAGAGTTAAGGGAAATACTCTGTTTTACGTGAAGAAGATGATGATTCCAAAGAAGTATTATTCTCTGTGATACTTCTCTATCCCTCAAACATGTTCTCTTTATGTTGTAGACGAGATTTAAGAGCGCTTGCTTATTACTTGCTATAAACAGCAAGTACCCTACCTCACACTCTAACATCCCTCCTACTCCTAACCCTAAATTCCAGAACTGTTTGCTAATACTAAACTCCTGCCCCTAAACCAAAATTCCCCTCCCCTCTCCTAACCTTAAATTCTTGGATCACTCCCTAAAACCAGACTCCCCAACTACTTCTTAAGGCTAAACTTAATTCCAAATATTACCCTATAAATGTAAGCCTAAACCCACCAGTCAGCCCCTAAACCTAACAGCTAAACTCAGACTCCATCCACTTGACAGCCAACTTACCTATCTCAAACCAGAATATATTTCTGAGTGTCAAGTGACATCTATGCTCTCTCTGCACTAATGCCGTACCTTGCCCGAACACATATTCATGTTGGAATGCGAGAAACACTCCGTGCAAGCTGCAAGGCATTTGAGTTTCTGGTTTCAAGACTGTGGTCTGCAAGTAGCAGGGACTCAAGCATTTGCAGTAAACTCAGAAGCTGTTTTCATAAATTAAAAAGCACCATCCTTTCAAAATCTGCAGCACTTAAAGAAGCATATTCTAATATTTAGGTCTATGTGGCTTGTAAGAAGGTAGGAATAGTAAAAACAAATCCACCATGTAATAAAAAAAAAGACTGCATCTGTATAAAATCTACCATCAACCAGACAATCACAGACACATGTACAAGAAGACAAAAGTAGCATTCATCAGTGAAACAGAAGTGAAACCTCAATATCTTTCATGACTCTACTGATTTAATTATTTGGACAGTGCAGTGGTGCAGTGGTAGTGTTGTTGCCTCACAGCAAGAGGTTCTCCAGTTCGATTCTCAGCTGGGGTGCCTTCTGTGTGGAGTTTGCATGTCCTCCCTGTGTTCGTGTGGGTTTCCTCCGGGTGCTCCGGTTTCCTCCCATGTTACAAAGACATGCATCTGGAGCATTTCTCCTCGGGCCTCCACTGAAAATTGGCTTTGTTCCAAGTTGAACTTTCCCTGTTAACAAATGTTAAATAAATAAAGAAAGAAAGTTTGTCAGGAGACTATCACATGCAAATAAAACAGCTACAGTGCTGGTGATACACAATTGTAGAAAAGCGCCAGTAACTCAGAAATAAAGCAGAGCAGTAAATAAAGTAAATGGAAAATTAGGTTTTATTAAGAAATTATTAGACCCAATGAACTTGATGAACAGTATGGTTGCTTATCTACAAGATTTGAACAGAGTTAGTAAAAGAAAGTATTGTGCATTGCTTATATAAAAATGATCTCAAAGTCAAATGCAGAGTTATTTTCAGTACTAGATGCAAACCAGGGTTTCTGACAGAGAAAGCTGGATGTAGACAGTTCCAGATTGTGTATTTTAAGTATATCATTAGAAAGCTACAGATATCTTCGGTTTGGTATTTCAGCAGCTGCAGCAGTAATCCAAACATCTGCTGCACACCTGTAATTAAAGATATGGAGTGTTGTAAATATGTTAGTATGTGTTCAGACAAAAATAGCATAACCAGAGATTGATAAAGCTTCTAAATGGATTAAAACAGGGTAATTTCAAATAAAATAAGAGCAAATTTAAAATAAAAGTGACATCTGAAGCACAGGTCAGAGTATGACATTAGACAGACTGAATCCTGATACAGGGAAAAAGTCTTGGCATTTTTTTAAGATTTACTTTTTACCAGTTTAATCCTATTAGGCACAGTCTATTTTCAAGGCAGACTCAAGATTGCCCTTATAGTGATTAGGGAAAGTTTGGTCATGCTAAGGAATCTTTTATATCCACTTGCGTTACCACTAACTTGTGCAGATGGGACCTTGTTTTGTCACCTTATCTGAGGATAATTGTGCAAATGCCAGGCTAGGAAATCAACAGAGGTTTCTAAGAATGATGAGACAGTGTGCATAATTTGTACGGATGTATAAAGTAACTGTGCCTCTGAAAAAGTTAAAAACAGTTGTTAAGGAACTGCGCAAAATAGTCTGTTTCAAAATGCTCAAGAAGCATGTTCCAACAGTGAAGAACTATGATGTGAATACACCATCTGTGTTGCAAGTAGATGCCAGTCAGAATGTATATGAGCTCTGATCATACTAGAGAACAGATTAGTTGCCTATGAGTCAAAAAGCATTTACAGATGTACAACAAAGATGCTGAGACAGATACAGAAGTATTAACAGTAGTGTCTACATCTGAGAAATCCCATCAGTACGTTTATGGTAAAGAAGTTGGGGTAAAACAGGACCATAAACCCTTGGAAAGCATGCTCAGAAAGTGTTTGTGATGCATTTCTGGAGCTGCAGATGAACTTAATGTGCAGAAGTACGATAGGAAAGTGAAGTACAGATAAGACAGTAAACTGCATGTAACAGATATTGCATGCTTATAGAGATACACAGCTACTAGAAGAAGAGCCAGAGTGTCTTTGGGTAATTCCACAGGTCCACTAAGGGAGGAAAAACAAAAAGAATTTCAGAAGCACACTGACCCAGATTTAGAAATTCTGAATGATGTTAAAATTAAAGGATGCCTTGAGCAAAAATTTTCAGTGAGGAAAGAAATTCCATATTATTTTTCTTTTAAGGAAGAAACAGGTAGTGCCTAAGGTTAATGGTCAAAGCTGACAAAATAGTAAATCCAATGTTGTTTTTTTCTGATGTCTCAACATAAGCATATATTGGATACAGCTGGATCTGATATTGGCAACGTTTTAGATTCTTGGATCCATGGCTCAGGTTTCCGTTCTCTACCTATAATTCCCTTCCATCCATACAATACCTCAGATCTCGTTTAATGCTCATTAGGTTTAGATGCAATCGACACTTTGTTAGTCATTACAGATAAGCTATAAACTCTGTCTCTAGATGTTTATTAAATCTTTTGCTATTTTTGTAAATTGTGGCAGTAGTGCTTTTTGGCAGTATTTTACTCTTCTGGAATTGTAGAGATGCTGATATATTTTACTGCCCTTTTAGCATTCCCTCTTTCCTCAAAACAAAAAAAAAGTTATATTCATATCATAAATAAGCATCTGTGTTGTCCATTGTCGTTCTTACTCAACTCCCCTCCCATCCTTGCCCCAACCAAATTTCTGGAAAGACCTTTTGAACTGTATTGGAACCTACAGTTCCAGGTTTGAGCCTTGCCCTTTTCTATCAAGCTATTCCTATCTCACTCTTGCTATAGGGATATGGCAGCAAACTCGACCTGAGGCTATGAGTATAAGTGAGTAATTATGGGTAGAGGGAGGAGCTCGAGAGCCAGATCCAAAGTCCAGAATATGCTGCCAAGGCAGATCCGAGGATCGGCTCTGAACCCATATGCTGAGGAAGAATAAAAATGGACAACACAGATGCCTAGTATTAGTTGGAACATAACTTTTAAATAAATCAATTGCATTTTCTAACTTTGCTTGGTACAAATGTGTCTTCACTATTCAAACATATATTGTTGTACATTTTTGTGCATGATCTTTAACTATTCCTGCAGAATCAGTGCTTGAAAGGGCTCTAAATTGTATAAAAGGAAAATATTGACACACTTTTCAGGAAATGTGCATTTTGCTAAACTGTTTGTTTTACTGCTGAAGTGAAAAAAGCTGATACACGAAGTCTGAAAATGCATCACCCAAAAAAAGAAATGAGAGCAAGGCAGATGACTGGAAAGAAATATTCACAAAAAAGGGAAAATGTTAAATTTAAACCAGACAACAATATGCAAAGTGCAATATTCTGTCTCAAAATATTGTTAAACTCTGAAGTTAGAGTCTTAATTTCTAAACAGAAAAAGTCGTACGGTGATGCCATTTGTGGCCATCAGATGGCACTCTTAGGGGGTCCTGATAGAGAGATGAAAAGTCAGCAAGCAAAGGAGAGTAGTAGTGCTGAAACTGAATTCATCCTCAAATCTTGGTGAGTACCTTTGCAAGGTGAACCCTGTTTTTCACAAAATCTCACCAAGGCAACGCTGATATATAGACTGTATTTACTTAGCATATATTATGGACAGAAGTAAATCAAAAATAAAAAAAGATAGCTGGGTGCACAAGACCCAGGATAAAAAAGTGCCCAATCCTGTTAGGTGCACTGGTGCCAGGACTGGAACAAATGACAGTGTAGAATCCTCAAAATACGGAAACATTCTTACAATGGGGCCAGGCCAGGCTCAGTGGGAGGATGGCCCCCCTGTTGTAGAAGGAAGTGGCAGTCCACAAAAACAACAAAAATTGATTGGCCAAAGAAGAGCCATAAAGATGACAGAGTGGACTGTTGAGGATAAGAAAGAAATTATGTATTGTTATTATTATGTAAAAAGCCCAGAATTTCCAAACACAAGATACACAAAACGATTAATAGAGAAATTAGAGGAGAGAAAAATACTTCTGCAGGAAAAACTGTCAGAAGCTTCAAATAAAAATTTGCGTTTATTAATACAACATATTTTTGAAAAACAGTATATAGATCAAGAAAGTTTGATCTGTTTGGAAAAAGAAGCATCTGAGGAAGTGAGAAAATATAAACAGCAAAATCTAGAGATAGTTGAAAAATATATAAAAGATATATGGATATGGGAAAGAGAGATATTTGATATGGTGCAATATTTATGCAAAGAAGAAAGCCAAGTTAACTATTTTAGAGAAGGCAGTCTCGAAGATATTCGAAGTACAGGCAAAGGCATCTAGATATGGAAAATTTCTCTATAAAAAGATAGCACAAAGATGTAATGTAGAAAAGTCGATTAGTAAAGCAGAAGTTAAAGAAACAGAAGTAAGAGAAGAGTTGCTTGATTTAATAGATAAAGGTAGATATATCAATGCGAGAAATAGACTGCAGAAGGTTAATACAGCCCCAAAAGTCAGAAGCTTGATAAAACAAATGAACACAGTAATTAGGACAGTCCATAGAGATCCATGCAATATAACAGAAGTAAACAGAATATATAGCTGTGCTGCTAAATTAATAACTGATAAAGTTCTACCACAGGAACACAGGGTAGTGAGGGAAAATAGGGGGCGAAAGTGAATACAATCATGGAAATATTGAATAGAGAAAACTATAAAGCAGCTAAGACAAGAAGTGTCATTGTTAGAAGATTATAGAAGAGGGAATAGATCAACAAAAATACTAAGAAAGATAGATGTGATAAAAGCAATATGCAGTATTAGAACAGACCAGGATCTATTATGCACTATTGGAGATAAACTAAAAATTACAAAACAGGCGGAAAGGCTTAGAAGATACGAAGATAAATATAAGGGAAAAGCACAAAATAAGCAATTTATTGATGACCCAAAAAAGTTTTAATAGAGAATTGGGAAATAAGGTAAAAGGAATTGAAAGACCACCAAAAAAAAGAGGAAGTAGATACATTTTGGAGAAGCGTCTATGAAGATTCTGTGGAACATAACAAAGATGCTAAATGGATAGAAGTAAAACAAAGAATAAGTTTAAAGGTACAGGATATGAAATGGGATGAAATAACAGCCAGAGAGATTGAAACAAAGTTGAGAAAAGCCTCTAAGTGGAAAACCCTAGGCCCAGATGCAGTATCTAACCTTTGGCTTAAATTATTAACTTCTTTTGCACAAGGATTTAGCCATGAGTAAGAACTATTTATATGCACACTCCGAACATACACAGCACTGGTTAACAACAGGAAAAACAATGCTCTTACTTAAGACTGAACCTGTAAGCTACCCTAAAAATTATAGATCAATAACCTATCTTCCAATGACTTATAAACTATACACGGGAATTGAAGCCGATAGAGTTTATAGTCATTTAGAAGAAAACTCAATTATGGCAGTAGAACAAAGGGGCAATAAAAGTCATTTAGAAGAAAACTCAATTATGGCAGTAGAACAAAGGGGCAATAAAAGAAAGTCATATGGAACAAAAGATCCTTTGTTGTTAAACAAAGTTATAGTAGAGAACTGAAGGAGGGGAAAACTCTATTGCATAAATTAACTACAAAAAACCATTTGATAGTATCCCACATTCATGGATAAAAGAGTGCTTAAAAATGTATAAGATACACCCTACAGTGATTGACTACATTACAGTAACTATGAAACACTGGCAGACCACTTTGAAATTAAGCCATGATAAAGGACAGATTATTATCCCAGGGATAAAAATTCAAAGGGAGATATTCCAGGGTGACTCTTTGTCACCGTTGCTATTCTGCCTTGCCATTAATCCATTAAACTGTTTACTTAACAGCTTAAGCCATGGCTACAATTTGGCTCCCAAAAAACAACAAAGTCTAATGACTTCTCATCTTCTCTTTGTCGACGATTTAAAACTGTATAGCTCATCAGATAAGGAACTGAAAGCACAGCTGCAGGTTGTCAAACTTTTTCAGATGATATTGGAATGTCATTTGGTGTTGATAAATGTGCAAAAACAACCTTTAAAAAAGGAAAATGCAGCACAAGGAAAACATCAGTTTGGGACAAAAATGTGATATAAAAAGAACTTGAGCAAGAGGGAGTCTATAAATACTTGGGAATTTAAGGATCAGTAACAAAACATGAACAAATAGCTCAGTAAGGAGTACTTTAGAAGACTTAAATTAATCCTGAAAACAGCATTAACATCTAGGAACAAGATCCAAGCCATAAATCAAATTGCTTTTCCTGTTCTAACTTATAGTTTTGGAATGATTGACTGGCCCCAGAAAGTGTTGGATAGATTGGATATTAAAACAAGAAGAATGCTTCATGCTCACCAAATGATTTATAAAAAAATCAGTGTATGCCAAGATTATATAATCCCCGTTCCAAAGGAGGGATGGGCCTCCTTGAAATTGATTACATATATAGATCTGCAATCGTGGGACTGCACACACATCTGCTAACCTCACAGGATCCAAATGTAGTGAAAATTTTGAAACATGAGAAGAATAAATCTAAGATGACATCTCTGCTTAATTTAGCAGAAGCATATCGACGTCAAGCAGGAATGGAAATCAAACCAGAAGTAGATAAAAACCAGGCAGCAAGTTAATGTGCTAAAAAACAATATAAAGAATATAAGGTGAAGGAGCAGATGAGAAGGGAAGAAATGTGGAAAAAACATAAATATAGTTGCAAGTATAGAAAACTTTTGGAAGAGCCTCATGTTGATCAAGAACGAACGCAGGAATGGTTAAGGAGAGGTGAATTCACATCAAGAAATGAAAGGTTAATATTGGCAGTCCCAAATAGTGGGCTACATACAAACTTACAAAGTCCATTGAACATGTGGGAGGAACAGACATATGTTGGTTTTGTAAAACCGAACTGGAAACAGTCACACACCTTGTTCCGGTTGTGACGCATTAATGGCAGAGGGACTGTATACTGAAAGGCATAATAATGTGGTGAGACTGTTGATTGTGCAAACATTATGGTTTTGAAGTGGCTGAAAAACACTTAAACATGAGCCACAAAGAATAGTAGAAAAT